>NW_023246898.1:0-2366 GCF_002007445.2 Ailuropoda melanoleuca | reverse complement strand
AACAAGTGTCAGAGCTGTGACTTGAGCAGTTCTTTTTGCCTCAAAGCCCAGGCTTTTAAACACCGTCCTTCGCAGTCCTTTTCAAAAAGGTGAAGCTGATTAAAAGGGCTTTGACACTTTGCCAGAGTACATCTCTTGCGCGTTGTTTTTCTTCATTAAACTCTGAATTCTGAGTGTGTCACTGTGATTCCTCTGTATACTATCTACACCACATCGATGGTTTGACAGACTAACTTTCCCCGTAGTACTTTAGTTAATACTTTGTTCTTTAGAATGGGACTGGCATAATAGAAAGATTTCGTGTAGGACAGGTCTTTACAATGTCAAATGCATGCTTCCAGGACCCATGTCACCTCTCTTTTAATCTCATAACAACTGCACAAAGGATGTATTATCATCCTGGCTTTACAGATGATGGAACACAAGCTACGAGATTAAAGGAATTGCTGAAGTTTGTAAAGGTAATAAGGAGGACATCTGGGACTTGAATTCTCTGGCGGTTTAAAATTCCATGCTTTTTAAATTTTCTTCATTATTCTGTCATGCCACCCCTAGTCTCTCCATTATAGGAGTGTTAATTTCTCTTCCCCCAACTCATTAACATGGAGGTTTAATCTTGAAAGTGCCAGAGGGGTGCCCCTGTAATACTCTTTTACCCATAAAGCATTCTTACACCAGGATAGTGGGGCACAGTATATAACCTTTCAAGCTGGACAACCTCAGCTACTCTCCGTGATGTGTCATTGACCAAATTATATAGCTTCCTGAGCTGCAAGGATCTCTCAATGTTCTAAGAACTAGAGAAAGTCTACTTAGTAAATAGCAGATGATAATAAATTAGGAGGTGGTAAAGAATCAGCCGTGCACAGACTGTCATTTATAGCCTCTGTATTTGAGAGCAATGTTATCCATTGTAGCTAATACTTAGAACTCATCATAGTCACTGAATCTCTCCAAGCCATTTTCTTTTTAGAGCACCTCAAGAAACCATTGTGAAATAAGCGACATACCCAATTTACAAAGAAACATTTTCAGGTAGGTTCAAATGAGTCTTCCGATTTCAGAGAGTTATAAACATTGAGCTGGTATTCCAGTAGGGGGCTTTCTGTTTCACCATCCAACCTCTGAACTTGAAGTGGATTAAAAGCGATGTTAGCCTCTCAGTAATGGCACTCCAACCGGGATTAATAATTAAATATTATCTACAATAAAACACCTCTCACATGGTAGGGCATGGCATGACATATCCTCAGAGAAGTGAAAGTTTAAAAATCAGAAGGAAGCAAGACCTCTGAACAGATGTTTGTAGATAAGGATTGTATGAGATCTGAAGTCTGTTTCATGTATGCCTGCAGATCTTTTTCTGATTTAACAGCCCTCATTTTTTCCCTCAAGGAAAACTTATTTTAATGCCAAGTAAATACATTTTCATGATCTGAACTACCTTATGTTTTGGTAGTTATTAGCATACAAGTGCTGGGCGTCTGAGAGAAATCTTTCCCCTTTTCCTCAGTCTATGAACATAGCTGTTGCCAATATTTTTGAAGTGACTATGTGCCACCCACTATGGCAATTACTTAAATGGGTTGTAAGATAGCTGATACTATTATCCTCATTTTATAAGTGAGGGAAAGGAAGCTCAAACAGCTTGAGATTGGAATTTGCTTCTACAGCGTGATAGGTAGTTTCTGTTGTTCTCATAAGTTCTCTGCATTGTTGAAGGAATTTCTGAAGAATCATTTCTCTGTCACTTTCCCTTGCTCTGTTCAGTTTCTGTATTTTTTTTAAAATACTATTTATTTGAAAGGGAGAGAGAAGGTAAGCAGAGGGTGGGCAAAGGGAGGAGAGAGAGAATCTCAAGCAGACTCCCCACTGAGCATGGAGCCCTATATGGGGCTCAATGTCATGACCCTGAGATCATGAACTGAGCTGAAACCAAGAGTCGGAGGTGCTTAACCGATTGAGTCGGCCAGGCGCCCCCGGTTTTTGTAATCCTTAGCAGACTTATCATCTACTAAAACCTTTTTTTGGTAAATGTCACATTCCATCCCCTCTTATTTAAGGGTGATCTTAAGGCCCTGAAATAATCCTAGAAGTTCAGGAGGAGAAAAAAGCAGAAAGTCTGGAAAACATACAGAAAGATAATAAGCTTTTGTTTTAATGTAATATGTAGATAGAAAAGCACACAAAGCGTAAATATATACAACTCAATGAATTTTCTTTAGCTAAGAAAATCTTTGAAACCCAAACCAAGATCAAAAAGAACATTAGAAGATTATCTGTATCCCAGAAGCCCTGTCTCCTATCCTCTTCCAAGACCCCACCAAGAGGAGCCATTGTCTTGACTTCTAACACCATAGACTAGG
>NW_023246897.1:0-2366 GCF_002007445.2 Ailuropoda melanoleuca | reverse complement strand
GTCCTCGGTATTTTGATCGGGATAGCATTGAAAGTGTAGATTGCTCTGGGTAGTATGGACATTTTAACAATATTAATTTTTCCAGTCAATGATCATGGAATATCTTTCCATTTATTTGTATCTTCTTTAATTTCTTTCATCAGTATCTTATAGTTTTCAGTGTACAGGTCTTTTACCTCCTTGGTTAAATTTATTCTTAAGCATTTAATTATTTTTGGTGTAATTGTAAATGTGACTGTTTTCTTAATTTCTCTTTCTGATAGTTTCTTGTTACTGTATAGAAATGCAATAGGTTTTGTTTTGTTTGGTATATTGATTTTGTACTTGGAAGTTTACTAAACACATTTATTAGTTCTAACAGTTTTTTGGGGGGAAGTCTAGGGTTTTGTGTATATAAAATCATGTCATCTGCACATAGTGCCGGTTTTATTTCTTCCTTTCTAATTTGGATGATGTTTTTTGTTTCTTTTTCTAGCTTAATTTAAACTCTGGCTAGGACTTCCAATACTATGTTGAATAAAAGTGGTGAAAGTGAGCATTCTGTCTTATTTCTGATTTTAAAGGAAAAGCTTTCAGCTATTCACCATTGAGGATATTAGCTGTAAGCTTGTCCTAAATGCCCTTCATTATGTTCAGATATGTTCCCTCTATACGCATTTGGTTGAGAGTTTTTATCATAAATGCATGTTGAATATTGTCAAATGCTTTTCTGTACCTATTGAGGTAATCATATAACTTTTATCCTTCATTTCATTCATGTGAATCACATTGATTTGTAAATGCTGAACATCCTTAGATCCCTGGAAGAAATCCCACTTGGTCATGATGTATGATCTATTTAATGTATTGCTGAATTTGGTTTACTAATATTTTGTTGAGGATTTTGGCATCTGTGTTCATCAGGGGTATTAGCTATAATTTCCTCTTTTTGTGGTGTCTTTGTCTGGTTGTGGTAACAGCAAAATGCAGGACTCATAAAATGAGTTTGGAAGCATTCCCTACTCTTCAACTTTTTGGAAGTGTTTAAGAAGGATAGATATTCAATCTTCTTTAAATGTTTGGTAGAATTCACCAATGAAGCCATCTGGTCCTGGGCTTTTGTTGCAAGGTTTTGTATTACAGATTCAATCTCCTTACTAGTAATTGGTCTATTCAGATTTACCATATTTCCATGGTTCAGTCTTGGAAGATTGTATATTTCTAGGAATGTATTCCTTTCTTCTAGGTTGTCCAAATTGTTGGCATACATTGCTCGTAGTAGTTTCTTATGATCCTCTGTATTTCTGTTGTGTCAGTTGTAACTCCTCTTTCATTTTTTATTTTATTTATTTGAGACCTCTTGGTGAGTCCAGCTAAAGGTTTGTCATCTTTTTAATCTTTTCAAAGAACCAACTTTAAATTTTATTGGTTTTTTTCTATTTTATTTTTAGTAACTATTTCATTTATTTCTGCTCATATCTTTGTTATTTCCTTCCATCTACTAACTTAGTGCTTCCTTTGCTCTTCTTTTTCTAGTTTTTTTGGGTGTAAAATTAGATTGTTTATTTGAGATTTTCATTGTTTTTTGATGTAGCCCTGTGTCATTACAAACTTCCCTCTTAAAACTACTTTTGCTGTATTCCATAGATTTTGGTATTTTGTATTTCCACTTTCATCTGTCTCAAGGTATTTTTAAATTTCTCCTTTGATTTGTTGACCCGTTAGTTGTTCAATAGCATGTTCTTTAATCTCTACATAGTTGTGACTTTTGCTACATATTTTTTGAGTTTTCTTCTTGTAACTGATTTCTAGTTTCATACCATTGTGCTCCGAAAAAATGATTGAGATGATTTCAATCTTCTTAAATTTGTTGGGACTTGCTTTGTGGCCTAACATATCTATTCCAGAGAATGTTCCACATGCAGTTGAGAAGAATGTGTATTCTGCTCTTACTGGAAAAATTATATATATATACATATTAAGCCTATCTGTTTTAATGTGCCATTTAAGACTGATGCTTCTTCATTAAATTTCTATTTGGATGATCTATCCACTAATTCAAGCTGGGTATTAAAATATTTTACTATTATTATATTGCTGTGAATTTCCCCCTTTAGTTTTGTTAATATTTGGTCTGTATATTTGGATGCTCCTATGTTGGGCACATAAATGTTTACAATGTTATATTCTCCTGTGGGATTGACCCCTTTATCATTATGTAATGTTCCTCTTAATTTTTTATTACACTCTGTTCCAGATTCTATTTTGTCTAATAAAAGCATTGCTACTCTCATCTTTTTCTATCCCCTCATTTTCAGTCAGTGCATGTTCTTAAATCTGTAGTGTGAGTCTCTTGCAGACAACAAATAGCTGGGACTTGTTTTTTT
>NW_023246896.1:0-2366 GCF_002007445.2 Ailuropoda melanoleuca | reverse complement strand
AAACAATTGTAAAGATACAATTTCTATTAATTAAAAATAGGAAAACTTCAGGAAGTTTAGTTTTGAAGGGGAACAACAGTTTAGCTTTGAATATCTTAAATTTGAAAAGTCAAGTAGTTTTCTAAGAGGAGATGTTGAGTGGTTGTGTCAACAGCCATAAACTAAATCAAAATGTGATAAAGTATTGCCACAATGATTAACATAAATTGCATCATATATCCTTATTTAAAATGTGTTCATACTAATAAATAAGAAAAACACCAAAAATACACTAGAAAGATAACATGAATAGGTTATGCCACTAATTATAGAAGAAACACAAAAGCCTAATTAGCTGCTAAATAGCTCAAGACTGAATAAGTCAAATTAAATAAAATGTGCTTTTTTTTTCTAAACAAATGAAATTAGTGTTGATATTGGCAAAGGTGAAAGAGTTACAGTATCATTGATAGGAAGTGTGAAGTGTTATTGGTAGTACTAGTATAAGTTTTTTGGAGAGGAGCAAAGGGATTTGTTAAGAAGACCTAGAATATATTAATTCCCTTCCATGGAGTAAATTTTTTTTGTACTTTTATAGTAAGAAAATAAGGCTTTTGTAGGAACGATATCTGGAATACTAAGAATTAATTAATTTATTTATTTCCTAAATGGCTTATAATTATCTTAAGAACCAGAACCATGTCTTATTCCTT
Organism: Ailuropoda melanoleuca; assembly: GCF_002007445.2. NCBI lineage: Eukaryota > Metazoa > Chordata > Mammalia > Carnivora > Ursidae > Ailuropoda > Ailuropoda melanoleuca. The sequence goes on along the minus strand of NW_023246896.1, from coordinate 1,674 downwards.
TTTTCTTGTTTGGGGTTCATTAAATCTTGTCCAAATCAATTGGAATTCACTCACATCCTATGCCCAAAGTATAGTGGCTGGAATAAATAAATGCTTCCTGACTGTGCATAAACAATACGTGTTAGTTTCCTAAGGCCCTTGTAACAAATTACTACAGACTTGGTGGCTTCAGACAACAGAAATTTATTCTCTCCCAGTTCCGGAAGATGGAAGTCTGAAATGATATTGGCAGGGTTGGTTCCTTCTCAAGCGTCTGATACAGAAACCGCCCCATGCTTCTGTTAAAACAGAAACTGACGTGTATTAAATTTTTAAGAGTTTATTTGAGCAAAAGTCAATTTGAGTTTGGCAGTGCCAAATTGGAAGTGGTTCAGAGTGCTCCTATGACAGAAACAGGGGCAAGACTTTTATAAAGACGCAGAAGTAAACTGAGGAAAGTATTTGATTGTCTGTAGTTTAAGTGGTTGCCTCATTTGGGAAAGCATCGTTGGCTGTTTGTGACTGATTGCCCTTAGGTTTTGATTTTTTAACCTTGAGGCATTTATAGGCTTTAGTTTTGGTTTTCTTACCTAGGCTACTAAGGCATAAAAGCTACCTCTAATGGCGTCCTTGTTTAATTAACTTTACACCTCTCACCCAGCTTTTGGTGGTTGTAGGCAATCTTTTGTATTACATGGCTTATAGATGCATCATTCCAATCTCTAGTTCCACCTGCCCATGTTGTTCTCTATGTGTGCGGCTTCACATGGTCTTCTTATAAAAGCGCCAGTTGTTGGATTTAAGGCCTGTTTTAATCCAGTACGAACTCATCTTAACTAATTACATCTGCAAAGATCTTATTTCCAAAGGGGGTGATATTTTGAGATGACAGGTGGACATGAATTTTGGGGTACACTATTCAAACCCCTGCACAATACTATTCAAACCCCTGCACAATGTGATTTTTCCCATTTGAAAAAAAAATATGACATGGTCTATTGCATATCTAAGATATTACTGAAGTGACACTGTTCTTCACTGTCCCTTTGAATTACTGAAGTGACACTGTTCTTCACTGCCCCTTTGTTTAATCTATGAAGGGATGTTTTATAAGCCTAAGAAAATGTCTATTGCATATCTTAAAAAAATCATTCAGTAGCCCTAATTATGTGCAGTTTATTGGGAGTTTTTAATTACTCAAAATGCAATATGTCTACCAATCAATTTAGAATATGTCTACTTGTTTATCATTTCATGAGATACTATGTGATCTATAAATTGGTTTGTGGTGAACAGCTACTCTATTTTCTTTTGTAATGTAGATTTGAAGCTGAGAATTAAAAAGACTATATAACGTAGGGTAGATAAATATGATTCTTTTATTTTTTTCCAAATGAACTTATTAATTTTGAAAAAGGTCCCAAGTTTAAGGAACAGTTTTAATTTTTTTGGATTCTTATGTCTTTTTTTAGAGTCTCATTCGTAGAGAAACATAATGTTATTTTTAAAAACACTTACTGAAGCAAGGCAAATCTAAAAATGACTGCTAAGGAAAGTAGCTTTGTTTTAGGTTAATCTCCTATTGATTTAGGACACTAGCAAATTAATGAGGCATTGCAATAAATTGACTCATATGTTTTTTCTAATTTCTATAGTAATTTAATTTATTTTATCACATTATTCTCATCTATATAT
>NW_023246895.1:0-2366 GCF_002007445.2 Ailuropoda melanoleuca | reverse complement strand
CATATTACTTATCTCCATTTTGTTTAGGTCTCTTGCTATGATTTTGTTCCACTCTTTCATTTGGGACATATTCCTCCGTCTCCTCATTTTGTCTATTGTTGTGTCTGTTTCTGTGTGTTAGGGAAGTCAGCTACCTCTCCCACACTTGAAAGTAGTGACTTTATAAAGAAGAGGTCCTGCAGTCCAATGTTTCCTTTTCACCAGAAAATGGTGCTTCAGGGGTGTCTCCTATGTGTGTTGCTACAAGGGTGTCCTACCATTGTGGTGGAGCTGTGTTTGCCTTCAGTCCAGCCTGTGATGGCTCTCTGTGTGGTCAGAGTCTGGTGCCTGTGGTGTTAGTGAGCTGGTCGCAGGCTGCCTTGGGCTTGAGTTGAGTTAGAGCAGGTGTTTGCCAGAGATGAAGTAGCACCAGCCTACAGGCACTTCCCTGTGTTGTCCCCTGAGAAACTGTTGGCGGGTGGGGCCTGCAGTCAGACCAGCTGCCTGTCCCCAGCCCACTGCTAGGGTCACAGACTCGTGTGTGTTTATTTTCCCTTCTCTTTGGAGCAGGACTCACTTTGGAGTGGCATTGGCCCTTGTCTGGGCTGCTGGCACACCACCAGGCTTGTGGCACTGCTTTGATGGGATCTTGCCAAGAGCAATCGGGAGGGGGTGGATCTGCTTTGCTGTGGCCTCTTGTATACATCACGCTGCGGAGAATGTGTTCTGCGAGTCTTTGGGTTGCTTTCTGGTTTATTTATGCTAATGTGGGTGTTCTCTAGGTGGCCACACAACAAGAGGTGAGACCAGGATCCTCCTACTCCACCATCTTCCCAGCAATGTCTGCTTACCTTCAAATTTTAATACAGATATTTGACCTAACAAAGTCTAAAGTTAAAGAATATCTTTTTTTAAGTTAATGTGTATCTTTCCCTTCCTTTATATAAAACAGTGACTTATATTTTTAACTCCAATCATGTCCTCTCTATATATGTTAACATTTTATTTTTTTAAAGATTTATTTATTTATTTACTTGAAAGAGAGAGAGAGAGAGCACAGCAGGGGAGGGGCAAAGGGAGAGGGAGAAAGAAACCCAAGCAGACTCTGTGCTGATTACAGAACCTGATACAGGACTCAGTCTCAACCCTGAGATCAAGACCTGAGCCAAAATCAAGAGCTGGATGCTTAACCACCCAGGTGTCCCAATCTTGTCCTTACTCTTAAATTCTGGTTTACCTGTGAATAAAATTTTAGTAGACATTTTCTCTAAGCATTTTGACATTATAATACTACTGTCCACCATCTTCTATTGTTGCTGTTGATAAGTCTAAAGTTATTCTAATTGCTACCCTCTGTGGTTAATCTCTTTATTCTGTTATTTTTCAGATGTTATCTTTTATTTTAGGGTTCTTCAGTTTCACCTTAATGCTTATGCATACATTCATTTCTGTTTATCCTTCTTGAGATATTTAGGCTCCTACACCTGAAGACTTCTGTCTTTGGTAAATTCTGGAAAATTCTTTTTCAAAATTGTTTTACATATTGTCTCTCTCTTCATTCTCTCTATTTTCGTCTTCTGAAACTTTTATTAGATGAATGTTGAACTCTGTCTTTTATCCTCCATGTTTCTCAACCTGTTTTCCACTTCTATGTCTATGTTTACATTCTGGGTAATTTACTTGGATCTACCAGTTCACTAATTCTCTCTTCAATTGTGTCTAATCTGATATTTACTCTGCTCACTGAGATTTTAATTTCAATGATTATATTTCTCATTTCTCTAAGTTCTAGCTGGTTCTTTTCCAAGACTGCTTCTTTTGATTTCATAGTATCTTGTTCTTTTCTTTATGATGCTAAGCAGATATGGGGGTATTACCAAGGCATGGCTGGGCCTAGTCTGCCTAATTTAATATGCCTGTTTGCAGGGTTATTGTATGTCTCCCTACCAGATGATATGGGCATGAGGGCAGAGCCATATCTGTGCTTCAATCAATTACAGTCAATATTAATTTGATGCTCAGGTTTATTTCTTTTTTGGCCAGGGGAAGCCCCTGCTAACTTTTATGGTTTTGACACAGACTCAGTTACTTTTTTTGATAGCTTAATTACTTTCTAGTTCAAGAAAGTGTCCCAGGTTCATCTTCTACATTCCCAGCCTGTGACCTGGAATTGGCTATTTTTCTGAAGAACCTTGGTTCTCCACAGTACCATGGTGAGGAAATAATACTTAGAGACCAAATTTTGGGTGATAGGATTGTTCTTTGCTCTAGATTGTCATTGGTTCTAGGTCTTTTCATTGGACAGAATATTATTTGAGGGGCGCCTGGGTGGCACAGCGGTTAAGCGTCTGCCTTCGGCTCAGGGAGTGATCCCGGCGTTCTGGGAT
>NW_023246894.1:0-2365 GCF_002007445.2 Ailuropoda melanoleuca | reverse complement strand
TTTGTTTCTTAAATTCCACATATGAGTGAAATCGTATGGTATTTGTCTTTCTCTGACTGACTTATTTTGCTTAGCATAATACCCTCTAGCTCTACCCATATCATTGCAAATGGCAAGATTTTTTTGATGGCTGAGTAGTATTCCATTTTATATATATACCACATCTTCTTTATCCATTCATCTGTTGAAGGACATCTGGGCTCTTTCCATAGTTTGGCTATTGTCGACATTGCTGCTATAAACATTGGGGTGCAGGTACCCCTTCAGATCATTACATTTGTATCTTTGGGGTAAATATACAGTAGTGAAAATACTGGGTCATAGGGTAGTTCTACTTTCAACTTTTAGAGGAAACTCCATACTGTTTTCCAGAGTGGGCGAACCACCTTGCATTTCCACCAAGAGTGTAAGAGAGTTCCCCTTTCTCCACATCTTCACCAACATCTGTCATTTCCTGACTTGTTAATTTTAGCCATTCTGACTGGTGTGAGGTAGTATCTCATTCTGGTCTTGATTTGTATTTCCTTGATGCCAAGTGACGTTGAACATTTTTTTCATGTGTCTGTTGGCCATTTGCAAGTCTCCTTTGGAGAAATGTCTATTCATGTCTTCTGCCCATTTTTTGATTGGATTATTTATTCTTTGGGTTTTGAGTTGGTAAGTTTTTTATAGATTGTGGATACCTACCCTTTATCTGATATGTCATTTGCAAATATCTTCTCCCATTCTGTCGGTTGTCTTTTGGTTTTATCAATTGTTTCTTTTGCTGTGCAAAAGCTTTTTATTTTGATGAAGTCCCAATAGTTCATTTTTGCATTTGTTTCCCTTGTCTTTGGAGATGTGTCTAGCAAGAAGTTCTGTGGCCAAGGTCATGGAGGTTGCTGCCTGTGTTCTTCTCTAGGATTTTGATGGACTCCTCTCTCACATTTAGGTCTTTCATACATTTTGAGTATATTTTTGTGTATGGTGTAAGGAAATGTTCCAGTTTCATTCTTCTGCATGTGGCTGTCCAATTTTCCCAACATCATTTGTTGAAGAGATTGTCTTTTTCCCATTAGAAATTCTTTTCTGCTTTGTCAGAAATTAGTTGACCATAGAGTTAAGGGTCCATTTCTGGATTCTTTCAAAGAAGCAGATCCTAGCTTCCTTGATCTGCTCTACTGTTCTTTTGTTTCTATTTCATTGATTTCTACTCTAATCTTTATTATTTCTCTTCTCTGGATGGGTTTAGGCTTTATTTGCTGTTCTTTCTTCAGCTCCTTTAGGTGTAAGGTTAGGTTGTATATTTGAGAACTTTCTTGTTTCTTTAGAAAGGCTTGTATTGCTATGTATTTCCCTCTTAGGACAGCCTTTGCTGCATCCCAAAGGTTTTGAATAGTTGTGTTTCCATTTTCATTTGTTTCCATAATTTTATTAAGTTCTTCTTTAATTTCCTGGTTGACCCATTAATTCTTTAGTAGGATGCTCTTTAGTCTCCATGTATTTGAGTTCTTTCCAACTTTCTTCTCGTGATTGTGTTCCAGTTTCAAAGAATTGTGGTCCAAAAATACGCAGGGAATCTTTGGGTACCAGCTGAGACCTGATCTGTGACCCACTATGTTATCTATTCTGGAGAATGTTCCATGTACACTCAAGAAGAATGTGTACTCTTGCTTTAGGTTGTAATGTTCTGAATATATCTGTGAAGCCCATCTGATCCAGTGTGGCATTTAAAGCCCTTATTTTCTTTTTGATCTTCTGCTTAGATAATCTGTCCATTTCAGTGAGGGGTTGTTAAAGTCCCCTATTATTATTGTATTATTATTGATATGTTTCTTTTATTTTGTTATTAATTGGCTTATATAATTGGCTGCTCCCATGTTAGGGGCATAAACATTTACAATTGTTAGATCTTTTGGTTGGATAGACCCTTTAATTATGATATAGTGTCCTTTCTCATCTCTTATTACTATCTTTAGTTTAAAATCTATTTTGTCTGATATAAGGATTGCCACCCCAGCTTTCTTTTGATGTCCATTAGCATGATACATGGTTTTCCACATCCTCACTTTAAATCCGGAGGTATCTTTGGGTCTAAAATGAGTATCTTGCAGACAGCAAATTGTTGGGTCTTGCTTCTTTATCCAATCTGATACCCTCTCTTTTGATTGGGGCATTTAGCCCATTTACATTCAGAGTAATTACTGAAAGATATGAATTTAGTGTCACTGTATTACCTGTAGAGTCACTGTTTCTGTATATTGTCTGTGTTCCTTTCTGGTCTGTGTTACTTTTGGGCTCTTTCTTTACTTAAGGGATCCCTTTTAATATTTCTTGTAGGGCTGGTTTGGTGATCACAAATTCTTTTAGTTTCTGTTTGTCCTGG
>NW_023246893.1:0-2364 GCF_002007445.2 Ailuropoda melanoleuca | reverse complement strand
ATTTCAACCATTTTTAAGTGTACAGGTCAGTGGCATTTAAGTACCTTCCCATTGTTGTGCAAACATCACCACCATCTGTCTCCAGAACATACTCAGCTTCCTAAACTGAAACTGTCCCCATGAAATACTGACTCCCCATCCTCCCCTTCCCCAGACCCTGGCACCCACCATTCCGCTCTCCATCTCTATGGATCTGACTGCTCTAGGGACCTCATATAAGTGGGATGATCATATCTATCCTTTTGTGACTGGCTGATGGCACTTAGCATGTCTCCAGATTTCACCCATGTCGTAGCAGGTGTCAGAATGTCCTTCCCCTTCAACGGTGAAGAATACCCCACTGCATGTGTAGATGGGCACTTGAGTTGCTTCCATCTCTTGTGAGTAATGCTGCTTCAACACGAGTGTAAAAATACCTGCTTATGTCCCTGCTTTCAGTTCTTTTAGGCACGTGCCGTACAGTGCAATTGGTGGATCATACAGTAATTCTATGTTTAATTTTTTGAGGCATTGTCATACCATTTCCACAGTGGCTGCATCATTTTACATCCTGCCAGCTGTGCACCGGGGTTCCGATTTCTCCGCACTTTTGTCCACAATGGTTATTTTCTTTTAAATATACTTTCAACTGCGTTAGAGAGGAGTGCAAATAAAAACAACAGATATCATTTCTGCCTGTTGGATTGGTAAAAATTTAAAGGAATGATGATAATATTTCATGTTGGTAAGGATGGGGGTTCCATATTTTTATTTATTTGAGAGAGAGAGAGACAGAGCAGGGGAAGGAGACAGGGAGAGGGAGAAGCTGACTCCTTGCTGAGCACGGAGCCTGACGCAGGGCTCGATTCCACAACCCCGAGATCATGACCTGAGCCGAAACCAAGAGTCAGATTCTCAACCAACTGTGCCCCCCAGGCGCCCCAAGGATGGGGGATAAAAGGCATGTCTCCCCATACGCTGGGTTGATGTGTCAACTGGAAATGACCTTTTTAGAAGGCAATTTGGTAGTACTTATCAAAAATTTAAATGACGATATCCTTAGTGATGGTTAATTTTATATAGAAATGTGGCTGGTCCATGGTGACCGCATATGTTGTCAAGCATTACCCTAGATGCTTCTGTGAAGGCATCTGGGATAAGATGACCATTTAAATTTGTAGACTTCGAGTAAAGCAGCTTGTCCTCCATAATGTGGGTGGGCTTCATCCAATCAATTGAAGATCTGGAGAGAACAAAAAGACTGACCTTTCCAGAGCTAAGAGGGAATTCTGCAGCGGATGGCCTTCGGACTTGAACTGCAGGTTTCGGACCTCCCAGCCTCCATAGATCGCATGAGCCAATTTCTTAAAATAAATCGGTATGTATTACATATCCTATTCTCTTTCCCTGGAGAACCCTGATTAATACATCCTTTGACCTAATAATTTATTTTCTAAGAGTCTACTCATAAGAAAATTACAAATGCATAAGGATATATGTGCAAGCACAATCCATGTAATATAATTTGTAAGAGTCCACATGTCCAGCAATACATTATAATACATCATCATCGAGCCTTATTACGGAATAGCACTCAGCTAAAAAGATGGGAGACATGTGTATGTTGACATGGAAGAAGGTCCAGAACACATGAGTGAGTAATAAATGCTAGTTGCAAAACAACATGCACAACGTAATTCCGTTGTCCTGATGTATTTGGTGAGTCCAGAGAAGGACACTTGGAAAGTGTTAACCTTAACCGGGGCTCCCCCAAGGGAGTATGATTCAAAGAGGAGAGGAACAACGGTTCGAGAGGGAATTTAACTTGTATTTCTGTCTATATGATCTGAATTTGTTAAAATAAGCATATAATAATTTTGTAAAAAAAAAACAATTTGAAACTAAGGAGGGAAAAGAAATCCAGGTCAGGATTTTTCAGTTTAGAGCTGAGCTAAAGATTCTCAAAAAACTGGGCAAGAGACCAGGGTTCCAATTTGAGGGCAAATTGGACACATTCCTCATGGTCCTGAAGGTCCTGACCCAAAGTGGAGCTTTGGACCTCCTCTGGGGTGTTCTCAACCCCCCGCCTTACCTCCACCCTGCAATGGCCAAGAATCAGAGTAGCGAGGTTGAGGGGAGCAGGATACCTGGCTCAGAATGTGGCCGTGTTGCCGGCGACGTGAGATCACGTGTTCCAGCAGCAGCACCGACTTACTGATGTGTTAAGGAAGCTTCTGAAAAAGATCTTGCAGGCAACTCTTGATGAACCATGCCTGAGCAGGTAAGGGGACCAGCGTAGTGCGGACCGGTTTGTAAGGAAACCACAATGTGCCACCTGCATTTGCATATGAACATCTCAACCGTCAGCTTTGTCATGGTGCCTTT
>NW_023246892.1:0-926 GCF_002007445.2 Ailuropoda melanoleuca | reverse complement strand
GTGCATGTATGTACGTGTATGTATGCGTGTATAGGGTGCCAGATCTATGCTCGGTATGTTCAACTGTCCTATCAGTGCTATGAGATAAATGTTGTATTGTCTTCACTTGAGAAGACCGAAGCCCAGGAGAGAGTGGGGATTTTTCCAAGATTACATGGCGGGTGTAAGTTGCAGAGCTGGGACACTCACCACCGCCGGCGTTCTCCGTAGCCCAGCGCCAGGCCACCGGCGAGGAAGTAAAGCGGGAGGAGGCTCTTAGTTGGTCAACAGCAGCTGGGCGCCAGGCACTGTGCTAGGTGTCAAGTTCAAGTTGCCTGACTGGACATGAACCACACCATGTGAGAGCTCCCTGCAACAGACGTGGAGACTGAGGTCCGGAGAGACAAAATGCCCTGCCCCGGGCCGCACAGCTATCAAGCAGCAGGGCCAGGATGGAAGCCAGGCGTAGAGGGATGGCCGTCCCCAGCTTGCTCTAAGAGGGCACTCATTTCCTTCTTTTCTGGAGCTTCTGGAAAAGGAAGGCAATTGGGCTTCCAGATGCTGCTGAGCTGGGGGAATCTTAGTGTGGGAGGGGCTGCGCCGGGCCTGCCCTCACAGGGGCTTCCTGAGCGCCCATCTGGGATTCTGGCGGGCGGTGGCTGCTCCCTGTGGCTCCTAGGCGGAGCTCTGAAGTTCTCCTCTCCGGAGACGAGCTCTTCCAAAGAACTGCCTCAGCTGGGATGCAGGCAGGTAGAGAGGGTGGGCAAAGCTGTGTCCGCAGCCTGGCATGCGGCTCTAGCAGTGAGGCCCCGGGGCCCCTCCACTCTGTGCCATCTTAGTGCTTTCTCTCCCAGTGTGCTGACCTTGTCCACCGTAGGCCCGTCCCCACTGTCCCCCGTGCAAGCACCGCAGCCACCATATCTTGGCTCACGCTCCTTCTCCTGCTT
>NW_023246891.1:0-2364 GCF_002007445.2 Ailuropoda melanoleuca | reverse complement strand
TTCTTTTTTTTTTTTTTTTTTTGGCCTGAGGTATATTTTACACTGGAAGTTTAAAAGAATTACCTTGTATCTTATATTTAGACTACAGTGACTTGTTTTTCTATCCTATATGTATTTATTCAGGTCCGTTTCCTACTTTTTTTTCCAATTATCAAAAGAATATTACAAAGCTTCTTTTGTGAGATCTCCAAATGTTTCAGGATTCAGCAGACATTAGCTGGTCTTCACACTGCTGAGAACTCCACATTCGTCTCAGTTCCTCTGTGGAAAAGGTCTCCAAAAATAACTCTAGACATGGAAATAAAATAACGACGAGGAACATAGTGTCTCTTTTTATCTCTTAACTATTACAAACGTAAATCAAATTTCTTGGTTTAAGGCAAGTACTATTTTTGCTTCTCTCAAAATACTAAGTTCATTCAGGAATAATGCTGACCCTCCCATATATTCAGAAACAAACACCCTACATGGGAACGTGTTTGCTTTGTTATTCTCATCTGGGCTTTTCCACTTTTAGGGAATGACTGAGCCATAGCCTGGCTGTAGTCATATGCCTGGAGTTTATAAGAGAGCCATGTGCTCCAAAAGACCAGCACGAACCCTCTGGCCGTTCACAACCTCACCTGTGACTGGAGAGGACTCCTCTGAAATACCAGCAATGTATCTGAAGCTTTGGGCAAATGCAAACGTCACTAAGAAAGCTTGATGGGTTTCCCGCACGACATTGCCTCTGTCCCAGTCCTGGCAGGATTCATCAGAAGGGGACCAGGGGAGCGGAGGTACCAGGCATGCTGGGGATTCAGGGGGACAGATGAAGCTGGGGAAGGGGGTACCTTAGGAGCATAAGGATAAAATATGGAGAAAGAGAGACATCTGAGTGATGTGCATCCAGGGGAAAGGCGGAGCTAGTTAAATACCATGGGAAGTCCGCTTTAGCTGAACAGGAGGGAGTGGGGGAAGTAATCGGAAAAAGGAAGCAGAGGGTATATATAGTTGCAGCTAGCATATTTTAGCTAAGTAATCTGATATTTGGCGAGATGGAGAAATGCTACGTGTAAAGGAAGTCACATCTCTTTGCAGCTGCCTTGGAGGTATTACCCCTCCCCCCCCCCGCCCAGCCCACCGCCCAAAGGCTTGCTGTGCAAGCACACCTCCACCAGGGGACACTGTGGTCCACGCAAAATCTCCGCACTCTGCCCAGGGTACTTCCGGCGCAGCTAGGAACCAGTTGGCGTTCTGTGAGAGTGGTTTAATTTCAAGGGCTCAGTCCCACAGTGCTCAGTGTCTTAACTGGATGTCCCGTCCCCTGCCCCGAGGGAGGCATCTCCTGCACTGTCTGCAGGGCCCGGTTAGGCTCTTCCCAGGGAGTGGAGCCCAGCCCTGAAGCGTGCACACGCTCCAGTGAATTCCTCAGCTACCTGCCCCATTTCTGCCATCTGCTTCTGTGGTCTCCAAACGGCTGGCCTGCACTCCCACCTCCCTCCGGCCGCCCTTCTCTCCCCATACCCTTCCTTCAGAGTCGCCCCTCCCCTTCCTGTGTGCTGATAACATCTAGAGGGGGCAAACTCTATTTCAGCTTTTTACTGACTGGCTGATCCTCCGCACGGTGGCAAGGAGAGGTTATTTATTTTTTCTCAGGAAACCTCAGCATCTAGGTGGGAAAGGACTGGTTTCCTGGAAGAGCGCTTCTAGAAAGACCACCCCCCCGCCTAGGAAATGTCACAAACTTTTTATCTAGGTACTTCCTGTTTCCTCAGTTTAAAGTACTCCTTCCCCTGGCCACAGCCTTGTAAAAGAACTTCAAAGGCTCCGGCCTTCCAGGTTTAGGCTCATCGGCTTTTTTCTTTGAACTCTTCTTGGTTTAGTTTGGGCATTTAGTTATCCTGCAGAATGGTCTGTGGCTATTAAAGGAACATGATTATTAAATTCTATTCAACCAATTTCTGTCAAGAGTCATGCGGGTAATCCAACGAAACATACACATTATATTATCCTTGGGGTTCGGACACATGCCTCTTTGAGATGTCATCATGAGGTGAAAGGTACATAAGGCAAGCTGAGGACAAAGCAGAAACTGACACCCTGCAAGCCTCACCCCCCCCCCACCGCCCATGGGATGTATGTGACATTCCTCAGGCACTCCTGGCTGCCCTCAAGGACAAAGAAACAGTTAACCTATAGATACCACAAACCCTCAGTTTACAAATGTCTTAGCAGTTTATAAGAATGAAGCATTTCTACCAATAACCTAGCTTCCGGAAGGGAATGCAGATACGATTAAATGTCCTTATACTCTGCAGCCTCCAGGAAGTTCCCAACCATCTTAATGTTAATGCCTTACTAGAGGGAAAAACAATCTTAACT
>NW_023246890.1:0-2363 GCF_002007445.2 Ailuropoda melanoleuca | reverse complement strand
TCCAGCTCAACTCAGGGGACCGGCTGAAAAAGGGGTCCCCTACTCCTCCGCCATCTTAACCTCCTCCTCTTGGTGCATTTTAAAGTGTCTTCAGGTGATTTTACCACACAACACTCTACTCAGCTGCCCCGTGTTCCTCCCTGGACACAGACAGTCACAGCTGGGATCTTCATTAACTGGTGTCCTGAGTGCTGGCTCAGTCCTACTGAGAAGTCCTTTCCCCTGGCGCTTGCTGCCTCAGTTTCCCTGCATGGGCAATTGGTATATGTGCGGCCAAAGCAAGCACTCCCCACATGGAGAATTCGACGTTGGAGCACAGAACCCAACAGGTTGAGTGAAATGGAGCCTGGCTCCTGCGCTTTTCTGAACTTGCTCCCCATTCCTTAGCTGTGATTGGCCCCTTCCCCAGTCCCCAGCCTTTGTCTCATTCTCTTGGCTTGGCTTTCTAGAGCCACCGGCTCAAGGGCAGCCATGAAACCCACTTGGAGTCAGGGAAAGGCAAGGAGATTTTCCGCGGCTTCTGGAAAGGCAAGTTTTGCTTCTTTTCATTTGTGGTGGTTTAGAAGTCCTGTGGCTGTTTTGTGGAACTACGGGGGAAGGACAGGGGCTTTATCTCTTGCATGGAGTGGGAGCGTGAGGCCTGGGTGGGTGATGCCTGGTGAGAAGACCCCAGAGCCAGCAACTTGACATTGGGATTATTAGGTACAGACCTTACTCTGATTTCACCATTTACTGTTGAGTTTTAATAATTGGTATGTAAGCCTCATATTAGCATATTCTTGAATGCACTTTGTATTCCATATGAAAATTAATTCAGGGAACCCAGAGTTGTACCGTCAACTCCAGACACACCAAGACGCTCGGCTATGTGTGTTCATTTGGAGACTAAGTTTGTAATGGTTTGGAATTGTCTGAGGGTCTCCGGGTCCTGGGAGACAATATCTTCCTGCATTTAGATTCAAAATGGGCAAATACTGATTGTAAAGATAAACACACAAGCACGTATTACTTCCATTTTGTCATTCTGGGTGGCCATTTGGAGATTTTGTGCTTAAAATTTAAAACGGTGAAGCTTCATAAAACATGACCTGTAAGGCTTTTCGTTGGTAAATGTGCATGTTAGTTCACACGTGAACTAGATTGCGGAATTTGAATAACACCATTAAGATGCAAACATTGTTTTAAAATTGTTTTAAAACAAAGAAGTCAAGAAAAAAAATTTCATCAATGGCAAGATTTTGCAGCGTCCCGAATTGTAGTGTTTACAGATATTTCAGTTTTACTACAATTTGCTTGTTAGTGACTGGAAATCATCTACATTATTACATAGAGTTTTCTACCAGAAGGGAAGTACACTTTCACTGTCTGCATATCTTCTATGGTCATCATTATTATTTGTTTTATTTTATGATTGCTGAAAATAACTTTACTGTATAGGAAGGAGGTATTAAAATGATCCCCTCTGAGCGTCAAATACCCCGGGAATCCTGCATGTGTTGACAATAAATGTTGAAAGAACCAGTGAAGGAAGGTGCTATTCCACCTAGTTACCACCAGGTGGCGCTGTTCTCCAAGACAAGGTGTGTCTGTTCCTCAAATCTGGTCCTCGCTTAGGCTGGTTAGTGAGGCAGAATTCTTAGAATGTTCTTTCAAATGCTGACCCTAAACTGGATCTCCACCCCTCTCTTCAAGGTCCCAAGGCTACATAGAACTCCCCTCTTTCTCCAAAAAGAGATTTCACTCCTCCTATACAATGCTGCAACGTGCCTATTCTGGAAATGCCTGTCACCGGGAGCACAGACCCAGAGAAACCACTGTTGTGATGGTGGAAGCCCACAGGGCTCTGGATGTTGAGAAGAGGCTCTTAACCTCGTTGAGAAGGGGTCAATCCGGTGGGCTTCCTGTAGGAGGTCATGTGTAAGCTCAGTCCCCTGTAGGGTGAGTGAGATTTGGCTGGGGAAGAGATGAAGAATGTGTTTCAGGCAGAAGGAACAGCAAGTGGAGGTGAGAGGACATGCTTTTGGAAACCAAAAGAGGTTTTGAGTGACTATAACGTTGTGTTGGAATGGGGCTGCTGAGGCCAGTAAAGGGGTAACCCTGGAGCAGTGACCCCTGTGGGAGACAAGTGGCACCTTTTTCTTCAGTATTTCCTAGTGGCTTGCTAGGAAGCAATTCATACTGTTTCCCCCACCCCCAATCCCAGCCCCTGGTTCCAGGTAAATGGCCACATCCTTTCAAGCTTAGGGTCTTTTTTTTTTTAAGTTTTTTTTTTAATGTTTTTTTTTTTTTTTGTTTTTTTATGTTAGTCTCCATACAGTACATCCCTGGTTTCTGATGCAAAGTTCGATGATTCATTAGTTGCG
>NW_023246889.1:0-658 GCF_002007445.2 Ailuropoda melanoleuca | reverse complement strand
GGGTATGAGATGGCCTTACTGGTAATGTGCAGGTCCTGCTCTCAAGGGGCTCCCAGACTAGCAGGGGGAACAGACAACTGATTCAGGATGAGAAGCCCATCCTCTAACAGGACTCAGAGCAGGAATACATGGAAGTGGCACCTAACACAGATCANTGGAAGTGGCACCTAACACAGATCGAAGGGATCCAGGAAGACTTCCTGGAAGAGGTGGCATCTAAAATACAACTTGACAGATGAGCAGGAGGTATCCAGGCATGTTGTGGGGGCAGAGGATCAGGGCAGTGGAGGGAGCTGGACTAGAATCCAGGGGTTGCAACACCAATAATGCTATCAACAACACAATAACAGCTCACTTGTATTAAATTCTTGCCATTTCCAGGCGTGAAATCTAGGGTATGACGATTTTATTTCATTTAAGCCTCACATCAAGTCCACTATCCCATTCTACAGATGAGGAAACTGAGGTTTTAAGAGGTTAAATATTTTGCCTAATTAATCTGCACAATCTGAGTATTAGCTGTCACTATTATTATCACGATAATCACTGTCAGTGATAATAATCACCGTCAGTCTCCCAGCCTAAATTCACCTCTTCTGGTAAATGGGGTTTCTGATTAACCTCGCCTACTGACAAGGTCGCGCTGCTGGTTGAGGGC
>NW_023246888.1:0-2363 GCF_002007445.2 Ailuropoda melanoleuca | reverse complement strand
CACTTAGCATAATACCCTCTAGTTCCATCCACATCATTGCAAATGGCAAGATTTCATTCTTTCTGATGGCTGAATAACATCCCATTGTATAAATATACCACATCTTCTTTATCCATTCATCTGTTGTTGGACACCTGGGCTCTTTCCACATTTTGGCTAATGTGGACATTGCTGCTATAAACATTGGAGAGCAGGTGCCCCTTCTATGTTTGTATCCTTTGGAGCACAGGCCTTATTAAAGGACCACCCGCTATTAGCACTACCAACTTTGTCTTGCAAGACTTCAGGCCCCAAATCACTGCATTTTAAGGGAAGCCATATATATTATATAACTATATATATATATACACACACACATATATATATATGATTAATATATAATTTTAAAAACATGCTATAGGTCCAACAAAACACTCATGTGTTTGGTCTGTGAGCTTCCAGGTTATAAACCCTGTGCTGGATCTCCAAGGTCATGTTCACACTCACAGGAACAGCACGCAAAGCCCTTGTGATTGTGGGGGCCACCTTACCTAACTTCCCAGCTTCATTTTTCACTCCTCTCCAGCATCCATACATTCACCAAGATTTATTGATTCATACTAAATGCTAAGCAAGTTCTAGATGCTGGGAATATAGCAGAGAGCAAAACAAAGTCACTGCCCTCTGGGGACTGATATTCCAGTTGGCAGAGAAAGCTGATACACACATAAACGTATAAAACGTGAGATGGCACTGAGTGTCAGTGAGAAAAATAAAGCAGGCTGAGCTCTAGCGTGGCAGGTTGCCAGACGTGCCTTCTTTGTCGGGCCCTTCTGTCTGCCTTGAATGACTCCCCCTCCCTTGCAGCCTAGCTGCTTCCTACCTACCTATCCCTGGAGGCTCAGTTTAAGCATCACAATCTTGCAATATTTTCTTTGACCCTGCATTCTGCCCCGTAAGGTCGGTGAGCCTCCTCCCGGCTCCCACGGCACTTGTGCCTGCTCTTACTGTGAGGTTCTAACTCTTTGTTCAGCTAGTATTACTTTTTGGTAACTCTCACCAGATAACAATAAATTGAGGGCTTCTGTATTTCCTTAAATATTCTATAAATCTTTGTTGATCAATGGAGCATTCTCTTTGTGAAGATCTTGAGGGAGCAAGTTTTGCTGGGTGGGAGAGAAAGGCTCCCCACCTGTTTTCTTCTTTCCCTTTCCAGTAAGAAACGTGCTTCCCTCTGCTGTCCAAGCACAGAACTGTGCCTGTGGTTACTTGGGAAACGAAGCTAAAGGTCATCGTGTATGTCCTTTGGTTAGGGGCACGTTAGTAATGAGTGTGAAATATTGTCTTATATTATCAGTGAGTCAGGGAGCCAAACTTTACCTGGTGGTAAGAAGACACTGATGTGCTCATTCTATTTGCGACTCATAGATTTAGAGCTGCTGCTCGTGTTTGCATAGTCATGCACACATTCATACACATGAGATGAAAAACGTATCGCCTGTGTGTACAGACTGAACCCAAGTGCACTTACGCTAGGCCACTGAGGCAAACAGGATGCGGATTTACGATCGACAAGCATCAAACGCCAGAAGCTGCTCCTGGCATGGCCCCATCTCAGACCCGTATCTCTGACTTAATGTTCGCGGTGCTTCCTCCATCTGGCTCCTGCTGCCTGAGTTTCCAGTGGTGAAAAGCCTCCTTTGGCTCAGATTCTCAGGACACCGGCGAGTGTGCCTGGACACTGGCTCGGTTCTCTACAAGACCCGGGGCTGGGGCTCCCTCTGCGCCTGCCCGTGTGGCCGCCGCATGGAACAAGGTGAGGGCTGGATGTCTTTCGCTGGCGGGCGGGACACACATGTTCCACTGCGCTCGGAACGCTCGAGCTTTCAGCCCAGCCCTCACAGGGCCGTGGGCACAGCAGCCTCTGATGTGTCTCATCTCTGGAAATCCTGACTTTCAGGCTGTGTCAGAGCCTCCCCAAAAGAAAGTGACTGGGCTCGGAGCCACGTGGGGAGAGGAAGGCCTGGGCTGCTGGGGAGCGTGTGCCCCAAGGGGTGTCTGTGGGGAAAGGCTCCCAGGAGCAGCCCCGGGCAGTGGCCCGGAGGAGGAGGACCATGAGGCTGCGGCTCAGGGACAGTTCCCTAGGGGGCTTTGAGCACACTGAGCAGTGGAGAGTCCCGTGCAAACCTGATTACAACTTCTCATGAATTGTTTGCCAGCTTTTTTCCTATGCTTGTGTGCGTTTTTTTTGTTGTTGTTGTTGTTGTTTTAAGGATTTTATTTATTTATTTGACAGAGATAGAGACAGCCAGGAAGAGAGGGAACACAAGCAGGGGAAGTGGGAGAGGAAGAAGCAGGCTCATAGTGGAGGAGCCTGATGTGGG
>NW_023246887.1:0-2362 GCF_002007445.2 Ailuropoda melanoleuca | reverse complement strand
ATGGAGCACTGGGTGTTATACACAAACAATCAATCATGGAACACTACATCAAAAAAATAATGATGTACTGTATGGTAACTAACATAACATAATACAATTTTAAAAAATGAAAAAAAAATAAGTGGCGTGTAGAGGGGAAGTAGGTAAGTAGAAGGAAGGCAGTGGAGATAGGGCAGTGAAGAGCTGTCTAGTAGTGGCAGGAGATTTAGAGTTAGCTTTGTTGTAATTTGGAATTTTTCATTGCATAAATGTAGTTTGAAGTCCATAATATTCTCTGACAGTAATGTTGAGGACAGCAATTTTATATGGCTTGATAAAGCTATGCACTCTATATGGCTTTATACCCTCTTTTTTGATCTTTGTATGTCTTTTTGGAGGCTATGTGGAGAGATTCAATGCCTGCCATTATTCTAGGGCCATGTGGAAATCACCTGTTCTTTTAACTTTTATGTTTTCTTATGTTCGAGTATGTGTCTGGCATATTAATAGCATGTAGTGAGGGGTTTATTTTTATTTATTCTGACAATCTGGAGTATTTGGTCTATACATAGTTAATTATTTATTTAGTTAAGTTTAAGACTATTACCTTGGTCTTTGTGCCTTATTGTGTTACTTGACTTATCCTTTCTTGCATGCCTTATTAACCCAGCATTTTGATTATTCTAGGTATTTTCCTCTATTAGCTTGTTGGCTTTGAAGTATTTTATTTGTAGGTGGTTACCCTAGAGTTTATTTTTTATTTAAATTTTGTGTACATACAGTGCAATATTGGTTCCTGGAGTAGACTTCAGTGATTCATCACTTACATACAACATCCAGTGCTTATCACAAGTATCCTCTTTAATACCCATCATCCATCTAGCCCATCCCCCACCCCCTTCCGTCCATCAACCCTCAGTTCTCTGTTGTTAAGAGTCACTTATGGCTGATTTCCCTCTCTCCTTTTTTTCATTTCCCCATTCCCATATGTTCATCTGTTTGTTTCTTAAATTCCACATGAGTGAGATCACATGGTATTTGTCTTTGACTGACTTATTTCACTTAGCATCATACATTCTACCTTCATCCACATCACTCAAATGGCAAGATTTCATTCTTTCTGATGGCTGAGTAGTAGTCCATTGTATATAGATACCACATCTTCTTTATTAATCAGTGGATGGACATTTGAGCTCTCTCCAAGCTATTGTTGATAATGCTGATATAAACATAGGGGTCATGTACCCCTTGAATCTGTATTTTTGTGTTCTTTAGGTAAATACCTAATAGTGCAATGGCTGGATTGTATAGTAGTTCTGTTTTTAACTTTTGAGGAAATGTTCTACAGAGTATCTGCACCAGTTTGCTTCCCACCAACAGTGCAAGAGCATTCCCCTTTCTCCTCATCCTTGCCAACACCTGTTGTTCCTTGTGTTGTTAATTTTAGCCATTGTGACAGGTGGGAGATGGTATCTCATCATGGTTGTGATTTGCATTTCCCTGATGATAAGTGATGTTGAACATCTTTTTTAATTAATTTAAAATCAATTAATTAACATATAGTGTATTAGTAGTTTCAGAGGTACATTTTAGGGACTCATCAGTTGCATATAATCACCTAATGCTCATTACATCAAGTGCCTCCTTAATGCCCATCACCCAGTTATCCCATCACCCTCCTCACCTCCCCTCCTGCAACCCTCAGATTGTTTCCTGTAGTTAAGTGTCTCTTATGTTTTGTATCCCTCTATGATTTGTCTTATTTATTTTTCCCTTCCGTCCCTTATGTTCATCTATTTCTTTTTTTTTTTTAAGGTTTTATTTATTTATTGAGAAATTGAGAGAGCACAGGCAGGGGGAGTGGCAGAGGGAGAGGGAGAAGCAGGGAGCCATTTGTGGGGCTCAGTTCCAGGACCTCAGGATCATGACCTGAGCCAAAGGCAGATGCTTAAACAACTGAGTCACCCAGGCACCACTATCTGTTTTATATTTTAAATTCCACATGAGTGAAATTGTATAATTGTTTATCTCTGATTGACTTATTTATGTTACATCATACCCTCTAGTTCCATCAGTGTCCTTGCAAATGGTAAGATTTCATTCTTTTTGATGGCTGAATAATATTCCAGTGTGTGTGTGTACACCACATCTTCTTTATCCATCTGTCAGTGGACATTTAGGCTCTTTCCATGGTTTGGGTATTGTGCACATTGCTGCTATAAACATTATGGTGCAGATGCCCCTTTGAATGACTATGTTTGTATCCATTGGTTACATACTTAGAAGAGCAATTTCTGGGTCATAGGGTAGCTCTATTTTTAACTTTTTGAAGAACCTCCCTACTGTTTTCCAGAGCGGCTGCACCAGCTTTCTTTCCCACCTT
>NW_023246886.1:0-2362 GCF_002007445.2 Ailuropoda melanoleuca | reverse complement strand
CATTTAATAATATTTTACAGTAATATTAATTTGCTAAACATTTAATAAAGCAAGCATTAGCATAAATTGACTAATATATTGAATAATAGAGATATTTAATATGTTAAATATTTATATATATTTAATATATATCTTCAATATTTATTAATTAATACAAGCAAGAAAGCTCATAAAAGGTGTAAATGAAGTTGTTGTTGTTGTTGTTTTCATGCTAGGGGGAGGAGTAAGTAAATTCCAAGCAGTTATTCATAAGGGCTTACAACAGGAAAAAATTTTTGAACTTGACTTTTATGAATGAGAAGCAATCAATAGCAGCAATATACATAAAGGATATTTAGGAAAGTGTTCTAAATGGATAAATTGGCAAGCCAGTGACATATGGGCAGAACACTAAGGACAAGAGAATGAGGTTAGGTAATGAGAGGTGTCCATGTAGCTGGTGTAACATTATAAATAACCTGAGTGCCTCACTCAGGAAATTACGCTAATGTTGGTTTTCAGAGTGAAACAAGGAGAGTTTGAAAAGAAAAAGTATAGAAGCCCACAGAAGAAAAAATCTGAGGTCAAATGAGATTAACAGTCCAAATGAGAGAGTAAAACAAAACAAACAAAACAAAAATAAGAACAGAAGCATGGGCAGCAGACGTAGAACAGATTTGGAAATCATTAGGATGGAGCTAGTGTTAAGGCCTGTATCTTTTAGGGGCTTAGCTTCCTAGAATTGCTGCAGCCTGGGCCTCCACATTAAATTTTTATATGTAAAAAAGGAAAATAAAGGTGAACTAGAAAATTTTTTTAATTTAAATTACTGAGTCCTTAGTGGTATAATGTTCAATGGCTTCCTATAAAAAAATATTTTTTAAATATTCTTGGTACTTGCTGCTATTAGGGTAAGGGGATTATAGAAGACAGGTAAGACCATAGCAGTTGGCATGTGTGGATTCCAGAAAACCCAAAAAATAACTCTTATACAGACAGATTCAGAATCAGTTGTGAGATAGGAAATTGAGCAAGCAGAAATTAAAACAACACCTTTATTAATGAAAGACCTGTAGACAAACACCTACTTACCTGATTATAGACAGTGTTGCATTCATGTTCCTCACAGGAAGGGTCTGCCAGGAAAAACCTATAACATGAAGGAACAGATCTTTGCTCATTGTTTCTGTCTCTCCTTCTCCCTTCTTCCTTTCTTTCTTCCTAGTTCCTATTTTTGTTTGTTTGCTTCCTATAGATAGAAGTATCCCAAACACAGTGTAAAAAGGGATTGTGTCGTGCATATTGGTGGTTCTATCATACCAGTCAGATAATCACCGATACTTCTATGGATAGGAATGCATGACAGAGTAGATAAAGGCCAGAGTGTTCTTCTAATGAAGGATTCATGCATGTACAGGAAAAGAACCTAACTGAGGAATAGATGTGTTTCTCTGTCACTGTGACACAGAGGACTATAAGAAAAAGTTGAATCAACACTAAGGTGATTGAAGATGGAGATGGTAGCTAACTAATTGTCTGTAGTTTACACTCCCCATTCCCATGCTGATATATAAACAGACTGATTGAAAATAAGAATGTTAATACTGGTATAAACAGAGAGGTGCCATTATAGGTATGAAACAAGAAGTGGGTTCAGGTAGGAAAGATGTAGGCAACTGCCACCCACCACTCTTTTGCATATTCCAACCATAGCAATACAGAGATGAGAACTCAGATATCGACTTATTGTTATTGGGAGATAGTAGGCAAATGATGACCACAGAAGTGTATTTTAAGTTGTTGAATGATTGGGAAAGCATACTATGAAAAAAATGTTTCAGGAGGAAAACACTGAAAATCATATTACAACTAAGAGAAAAAAGATGAAAATGAAGAAATCAAGATTAAATTTTATTATAAAATAATTGGGATAATCACTAAATATTTAAATAACAATAAAATGGTTATAAAATACTTACATAACTAAAATTTAATATATATTTATTAAATTTTGATGCTCAATGTACAAGATGACCGACAATGCTGACAATAGGGATTTTGCTTTATCTCTGTCCTGCCTTTTGTTAAAAATATTTTTTATTTTAGAATAGTTTTATATTTATGTTATACAGAATAGTTCCCATTTCCACAAAAGCTGCAAAGTCTGTAGAATTCCCATTATACTCTTATTCAGTTTCCCCGATTAACATATTATATTACCATGTTCCATTTGTCAAAACTAAGAAACTGATATAGGTACATTACCATTTCTTAAACTCTAGAATACTTCACACTTCCTTAGTTTTTTTTTTAATCCTTTGAGACTTTATTGAACTGCTACAGTACATCATTAGTTTTTGATGTAGTGCTCCATGATTCATTG
>NW_023246885.1:0-2362 GCF_002007445.2 Ailuropoda melanoleuca | reverse complement strand
CAAGCTACATTTAAAAAAAAAAAAAAAAAAGGCACAAGAGAAACTGAAACAGAGAAGTTTACTCATAGATCCTGGAATAAGTATATAGGACAGATCCAGGGGCCACATGAGGAGGTCAAGGCAGGGTGCAGGCAGAGAAAGAAAGATAGGACCTAAGTCTCTTTTCTTTGTTAAGGTGTGTGAGAGTGTTTTGGGCTTCTTGGGATAAGGCCATATTGGTCAATTCAAACCAAAAAAAGTGGGCTTTTGTTAAGTTCCACAGGGGTCTTTCCTAAGGTGTACACAAGGGTAAGGCCTTGGGAGGCTGAAAAGACTATTAATCACAAATGCTGTTGGGGAAGTTATATGAGGAACTTCACATTTGCTTGTGACTCTACCAGCTGTTGTTTAGGTCATGCACTTGCATAAAGGGTAGTGTCAGTTTAGGGTTCTGCAGGTCACTGGGCCAAACAAAATGGATATAGAAGCAGCAATATCATGGAGTAGCTTAGCTAAATTCTCAACAAGTCCGCTTGAGAATTTTGTGAATTTCTAATCAGTGCCTAAACAAAGGAGTGTTCAACGAATTGTTTCTGGAAAATGACCTATTTTGGGGGGGTGTGTGTGGAGGGGTGATCCTTAACTTAAACGAAGTCAAGAAAAGTAGAATACTGACATGTAAAAAATTACACTGAGAAATTAATATAGACAAAAAATCATACATCTTTAAATATGAAAGAAAGGACTTTCCATTTAGAAAGCATTCAAAAGAGTCAAGACATTTGACTAAATACAAAAAATTGCATGTTACAAAAAATTAATAAGATATTAAAAGATAATTCGAAGTTTAATAATAAAAATATATATTGCAATATATTTGATAGAGTAATATCAGTATCCTTTAATATATGAAAAGCTGTTACATGTCGTTAAGAATAAAATGAACATTAATGGGAAAATGGGCAAAAATTAAGCAATTCAACAAGAAGTTTTATCATGTCTAATAAACTTACTGAGTCTTAATAGTAACTCAATCAACCAGAACTAAAGCAGATATTCTATAATTTTTTTAGGTATAATTTACCAATTTTTTTTCTTTTATGGATCATGCTTTTGGTATCAAGAACTGCTTGCCTAGCTCTAAATCTCAAACATTTTCTTCTGTTATTTTCTAAGTTTTATAGTTTTACATTTTACATTACATCTGTGATCCATTTTGACTAAATTTTTATATAAAGGAATGAGGTTTAAGTAAAAATTCATTATTTTCTTTTGCCCATTTTCTATTGGGTTGTTGAATTGTAGATAATCTTGGTGTATTCTGGATATAAGTCTTTTGTCAGACATTGTACTGTGAATATGTTTCCCAGTCTATTTTCCTAATAGTCTCTTTTGATAAAAAGTAAATTTTAATTTTGATAAAGTCTGATGTATCATGATGAAAACTATGAAGAATATAGTTAGATCTTTAATGTCTCAGTTAAGAAATCTTTGCCTATGTCAAGGGCATGAAGATATTCTCCTATGCAGTTTTTGAAAATCTTTGTCATTTTATCTTTTACATTTAGGGCTATGATCTCTCTTGATTTATTTTTGTGTATGAAGTATGGGAGGAATTGAAGGTTTGTTTGTTTGCTTCTCCCTCACTATTATCCAGTTGTTCCAGCACTGTTTGTTAAGTCTACTTTCCTACTGAATTGACTTGGTAGTTTGGTTGAAAACCAATTGATAATATATGTATATATATTTCCTGACTCTATCCTGTTCCATTAATCTATTTCTTTAGCTTTATACCAAAACCATGGTCTTTATTAATGTAATTTTATAATACATCTTGAAATTAGGTAATGATAGATCTTCAACTTACTTTTTCAAGATTGCTTTGGTTATTGCACATCATCTGCATTTCTATATAAATTTTAGAATAAGATTACAATACCTCCCAAAAAAATCTTGCTAAGCTTTCTATTGGGATTTCATTGAATCTGTAGATAAATTTAGAAAAATAGGTATTTTAACAATATTTTTCTAATCCATGAACATGGTATATTTTTTCATTGATTTAGATTGTTTTAAATTTCTCTCTGCAATGTTTTGATCTTGGTAAAAGCAAGTCTGGCATTTTTAGAGAAATACCATATAATTCTCCTTTAACAGTCAAATAAGCCTTATCCTTAGCAGAGCAGTAAATTGCCAATACCTGATTTAAACAAGTAAGAATGCCAATCCTATAACAAGATTATTGTATCAAAAAAGTTACTAAAGTCCTTAAAATAGGACCTAGTGCCTGTTAGGTATCATTACCATGAATTATTGGAGCTCAGTATGAATTCATTTTATACCAAGGCCCTGACAGAATGGATTCAGGCCAGTTTTGATGAGG
>NW_023246884.1:0-2362 GCF_002007445.2 Ailuropoda melanoleuca | reverse complement strand
TGTTGTTGTTTTTACCTCCATCTTTCTCAGTACACAAGATTACACCTGAGAAAAAAATTTAAGGTTACATCTCCACAACACATTTTCCTGTACAGTTGAAGGTGATTTGTGAGACAGACTTTAATGTGAATGAGTGTTTTATTTATTTTTTAACGAATCTTCTGCATTTTAGAATTTTTCTGCCATTAAAAAATGTATACGCATATTATTTTATTCTTCAAATTTTGTGAGACTTTGGTCTGGCAGTTGTCATTTTCCCAACCTTACTAATTTTCAGGAACCAGTGTAATCCTCAACAAAAGGAATTGTGTATTGCAGTGGTACTCGATGTGTATGGGGGGCAGCAGTTTTCCCCCAAGGGTTCATTTGTTATTTTCTGGAGATATTTTTGGTTGTCACCACTCTGGGTGTGAGGGCTACTGGCATCAAGTTGTAGAGGCCAGAGACTTTGCTAAACAGCCTACAATGTACAGGACATTCCATCATAACATAGAACTCTGTAGCCGAAAATGTCAGTAATGGTTGGGAAATTTGTCCCTTTTAAGCTTCTATTTTTAGGTCCTGTACTTTCCCACTTTGTTTTTCCATATTCTACTCATCCTTCTACAGGTCCAGCTTGCAGTCCTGCTTTGTCCTGAAGCCTTTCCTAGATAGGTCTAAGCCTACATTTCATATTTCCTTTCTCTAGGTTCTGTTGTACCATCACTAAATCTCTACAACTCATGGTTTAAGATGTCTTATTTGTTTATTGTCTTTGTATCTTGTTTTCTAAATTAATTTTATTAGTGGAGGAGGATCAGTTTTGTATTTCTTCTGAGTTTTCTAACTGCTGTTGACCCTGATGTGTAGTGTTGAGTTGGTAGAATGCATAAAGGGCCCAGGGCCTACCCAGGCTCTGGTGAATGTGACAATGAAGGAATGGACCAATGCCTGTTGATGGAAATTTGGAATTGGTATCATATGGATTGTGGGGAAAGTGATAGCAGCAGTGGTGAAAGTGGTAAGAAGAGCTGCTTGGCAGAATAGATCCACCTCAGCCATTAAGCTAGTGCTATTAAAAAAGTCCGGTACCCTCCGAGTTCTGAATTGGTTGTTTGCCTTCAACCTGAGCCTTGGTGTTAGAGGAGATGTATCTTTGGTTCAGCTGTTTATGGGGGACAGAAGAGCTCATGTTGGTATATTAATACATTTTAGAGTTTCAGTAAGGGGCCAAAGGTTAGCTAAGACTTAAGCATAAATCAGGCTCACACTGTTTCTTCAACTTTTTGCTTTAATTGGTAGGGAGAAGTGGGTGAGTAGAGGAAAGTAACTTGACTCTTCAGCCGTGTTAGAATCCTTATCGTGAATATATAAGTTGCCAAAGAAGAAACCCAAGTTCATGCTGAGGTATTATCTGAATGTTTGTGTTACCTCTTGAAGCTTTTCTTTTCCATCGGGTTCAATCCTTGATATGTACAACTATCAGGAGATATTTTAGTACTCTTTGAAAAATTCACTTTCAGTATTTGTATTAGAACTTTATTGCTTTGAAGCAGATAAATACCATGCCATCTTCAGATACGAGTTTCTGAGCAAGAAAATGTGTTAACCTTTCCAGGGTAATTTCAAAATCAGAGCAATTAGATAAAAATTTTAGTGTCACTTCAACATTTTTGTAAAAACAATTGCTGTATTTTTAAGCAGTCAGTACAAAATGGGAATTCAAAAGTTAAGTTCATATTTGTGTCAGATAGTAATTTACTTTTTCCATGATACCATAAGAGTAGGAAAAAGACAATTTTAAAGTTGGTGGGGATGGGGTAGCAGTTCTTAATTGGGGACAATTTTTGTCTTCTATGTAACATTTGGCAGTGTTTGTAGATGTTTATGGTGGTTACAACTTTTGAGAGAGCGGGGATTGGGCACTGCTGACTTCGAGCAGGGGTGCTGCTCAACATCCTGCCCTAGACGGGACATTCCCGTAGTAGAAAGAATTACCAGGCTCACAATGTCAGTGGTGCCAAAGCTGAGGAACCCCAGGATGACAGGATTGTAGAGGACCTTTTCAGACACAAAAGAAATGTCTTGTGACCAGTGAACATAGGTTAAAATACTCAATTTTACTAGCAGTGAATGAAATGCAAATTAAAGTGTTTTTCTACTATTAAATTATGACAGGAGTTTTGAAAGAATTTAATACTTGAATGAAATAGGTGTTTCTATACTGCTGACATTCTAAAGTGGTACAGTATTTCTGAGAGGCTTTTGAAAGTACGTATCAGAAGTTGATATTTATATTTTAGACTTAGTCATTCCACTTAAGGAGTGAATCTATCTTGAAGTAATAAACAGATGCATCAAAAGTTTATTAGGATTTTTTTTT
>NW_023246883.1:0-2361 GCF_002007445.2 Ailuropoda melanoleuca | reverse complement strand
GTTCCTGGGGGGGGGGGTCCCTGCTCAGCAGGGAGCCTGCTTCTCCCTCTCCCTCTGCTTTTCCCCCTGCTTGTGCTCTCTATCTCTGTCAAATAGATAAATAAAATCTTTTAAAAAAAGACTTCTAAAACTCAACACCCCAAAATGAATAATCCAATTAAAAATGGGCAGAAGACATGAATAGACATTCTTCAAAAGAGTACATACATATAGCCAACAGACATATGAAAAGATGTTCAGCAACACTGGTTATCAGGGAAATGCAAACCAAAACTACAATGGGATATTACCTCACACCTGTCAGAATGGCTAAAATCAGCAACACAAAAAAGAGGTGTTGGTGAGGATATGAAGAAAGGGGAAACCTCTTACACTGTTGGTGGGAAAGGAAACTAGTGCAGCCACTCTGGAAAACAGTATGGAGGTTCCTCAAAAAGTTAAAAATAGAACTACCCAATGATCCAGCAATTACACTGCTAGGTATTTACCCAAAACATACAAAAACGCAATTCAAAGGTATACATGCAATGATGTTTATCTACAACAGCCAAAATATGGAAACAGACCAAGTGTCAATCAACTGATGAATGGATAAATATTGGAATATACAATATGGAATATTACTCAGCCATAAAAAGGAATTAAGTCTTGCCATTTGCAAGGACATGGATAGAGCTATAGAGTATTATGCTAAGTGAAATAATTCAGTCAGAGAAAAACAAATACAATATGATTTCACTCACATATGGAATTTAAGAAAAAAAACAAATGAGCAAAGGGGAAAAAAAGAGAAAGAGGCAAACCAAGAAACAGACTCTTATAGAGAACAAACTGATGGCTATCAAAATGGAGGTGGGTAGGGGGTAGGAAAAAAAACTTCTGTTGTTAGCTTGTCTATCTATAATCCTATTTTTACATATAGTTCTTTTGGCTTATCAATTCTAGCCATCATTTATGACTCCCCACCTTGAAAGATAAGAACAGATCCATTTATATCACTCACCAACAGCTTTCTCCTGCATTCTCACTATTTTTATTAATCTTTTTTGGCAACACTATTGGGTACAATTTAAATCGTATCCGTAAATCTCTGCTTCTTATATCATCAACCTTAGACATTAACATGAAGTCACTTTCCCTAGCCAATCATCTCCTTAATTCTGCGCTGAAAATCTATTTGTTACACTTTTCCTTTTACACTATTGAAGTTGAAACTTTTACATTTTAATCTGTAAGTTATATGTCAGTTAAGAGGGTCCGAGGTGACCATTTAGGAGCTTGGTAAGTGTACCCTAGACTTTAAAGGACACCATGGACTAGTGTCTGATCCATACTTGAAAAATCTAGAATGTCGGATTCTGTGGACAGAAGCCTTCTCTGATATGCAACAACCATTCAATCACCAAACCTGTGCTGTGGCAAGGGGGAGCTTGAACCTTGGCCAAAGCTGACTTAGAGATATTTACAATATTACACCTGTCAGGAAATAGTAATAAGGATATTCGGAGGGGGGGAGCGGCTGGGTGGCTTAGTCAGTTAGGCATCCCAAATCTTGATTTCAGCTCAGGTCGTGATCTCAGGGTCATGAGATCAAGCCCCACTTCAGGCTCTGCTGCACTGGGCATGGAGGCTGCTTAGGATTCTCTTTTTCCCTCTTGCTCTGCCTGTCTCCTCTCTCCCTGAGCTCATGCTCGAGCTCTCTCTCTCTTGCTCTAAAAAAAGAGGAAAAAAAAAAAGATATTCTGTGTGTAAGTGTATGTGTGTGTGTATGTATGTAGCCAGATGACTTTTATTATTTGAAAATGACTCTGAAAGTCACAGAGACTACCCAAAATTCACACGCAAGAAAAGAATAGCCCCTCAGTGTGAGTCTAGAAGGACAAGAAAAGAAATAAAGAAACCTATCTTGTCTCATTTATTCTACCTATGGGTTACAATGATAACACATATTTTAGTAGTAATTCTCTAATACATAAATGCTGAAGTAGCACTTGTATATAAATAAATATTTACTTGAGAAAGAGAGTTTCTAACAAGTCTTTTTAAAAATGCAGATGATGCTTAGCTTCACCCCAAACCTACTGAGCCAGTTTTAAAAAGTAAATTCTGGGGACACTTGGGTGTCTCAGTCCATTAAGCATCTGCCTTTGGCTCAGGTCATGATCCCAGGGTCCTGCGATCAAGTCCGCATCAGGCTCCCTGCTCAGCAGAGAGCCTGCTTCTCTCTCTCCCTGCTGCTCTCCCTGCTTGTGCTCTTTCTCTCTCACAAATAAACAAATAAAATCTTAAAAAAAAAAAAAAAAGTTAAGTCTGGACATCTTGGTCTTTCACAAGCCATGCTTGTGATTTTTAATTTTTTTT
>NW_023246882.1:0-2360 GCF_002007445.2 Ailuropoda melanoleuca | reverse complement strand
AAAAAAAAAAAAAAAGCAAAGTTAAGGGAGTCTTTTCATGTTGTATTTTTCACTTCAAGTTTTTGAAATTTTTTGAAGGCTTATATATTCAAATGTTATACAGAATATTAATTTTTGAAAAGATTTTATTTATTTTAGAGAAAGAGAGTGTGATCAGGAGGAGAGGCAAGGGAGAGGGAGAAAGAATATCAAGGAGACTCCCCACTAAGGGCAGAGCCTGTCACAGAGCTTGACCTTATGACTCAGATCATGACCTGAGCTGAAACCAAGAGTTGGACACTTAACCAACTGAGCCACCCAGGGGCGCCCAGAATATTCATTTTTAAAAGTTTTATGTCCCTTTGGTTTTAACACTATTCTTTGTTCTCTATCTTAAAAGGGAGATAGTCTAGCTTTCTCCCCCAATATCCAACAACTGTCATTCATATAATATTGAATAATACTGAGAAACTCTCAGAAGGGGAAAGAGTAAGAAAGCTCCAAAACATACACAAACATAAAATTTAGTATAGTTTCAAGATGGCATTTTAGGTGAATGGCAACTTGAGACCATAAGAAGTGGCAGGTGTTTTATCATTACATGAGGGAGCCCACCAGAAAGATCCTGGTGGCCAGTTGCCTGGAGTTAGAAGATCCAAGCAAACATTCAAGGGTAGGGAGGGGCACTGCCTCTCCTGACATAATCCCTCAAGCTGTGTAAGAGATGAGTTTATAGCAGCACCAGAAAGTTCTGGTAAACTCATCCCTGTTTGCTACTGTGAGAACACAGAACCTTTTACCAATTTACCCCATCAGAGAGAGGTCTCACCTTGTCAGTGTGCTGTAAGCCCACTTTATTATTATTTTGTTGAAGATTTTATTTATTTGAGAGAGAAAACACACGTATGTGAGTTGGGGGAGGTGCAGAGGGAGAGGATCTCAGGCCAACTTTGGGGAGCGCGAAGCCTGACCTGGGACTGGATCCCACCACCCTGAGAACATGACCCAAGCTGAAACCAAGAGTCAGACGCTTAACTGACTGAGTCAGCCAGGTGCCCCAGCTGTAGCCCTACTTAAATAAAAAAACTTCCATTTTTATTTTATGTCAGCTGGACTAGAGGTCCTTTGGCACAGCAGAGATATACTGGGTCCTCAGCATGAGACATGTAGATTG
The DNA here is from genome assembly GCF_002007445.2 of Ailuropoda melanoleuca. Taxonomy (NCBI): domain Eukaryota; kingdom Metazoa; phylum Chordata; class Mammalia; order Carnivora; family Ursidae; genus Ailuropoda; species Ailuropoda melanoleuca. The sequence continues at coordinate 1,207 of NW_023246882.1, read as the reverse complement.
AATGATCAAAGGTGAACAGAAAGGTTAAGACCAGGTTTAAGGACCCTAGGCTTAGTTGTTCAGTTTCTTTGGCATGCCTAGCCATTCTTGTCCATGTGCTGTAGGTGTAGCTTAAGACAAAAGCACTGCACCTGTGGCAGATATTCAAGACCATTTCCCTGCAGTCCATTTCTGTTTTGACTAAGGGCAGCTTGTAGTAGCTTGGAGAAATCCACCATGGACTCTATAAATAACTGCTTTTTCTGGAATGTGGTACGCTAGGAAAGTACAGAACAGCAAGACCCTCTCCTGAACCCACTTCCTGCCGCTTTAACTTTTCATTTCTGAAGGTGAGATTGCTTCCCATTTGGCTCAGAAGTCTGTAGACGCACAGCATTAAAGTCCTGGCATGGCCAGAATAAGGCTCACAGTTGCCTTTCCTCCCAAAAATCTTCTCAAGTTTATTTTTGTCATTGTAAGAGACTTCCAAGTCAAAATATTTTTAGATTAAAGTTGCATTTTGATGATATTTCACAGTAAGTTGTGGGTTATTTCAAAGATTAGTCATTTCCCGAAATTGACAGTCTTTATTATTTTGAAATTGCAAAAAAAAAAAAAAACAAAAAACCAATTATTTGCCAATCTTAACAGCATTTTCTTTTAACAACTTAGGTGAATTTTCTGCATGTGAAGGCTCATGATGAGTCTTGTTTCCCTGTTATATTTAACTTTTGTTTCTACATTTTCTTTGTTTGTTGGCTAGGCCAACTTGCTCAAAATACTTCCATCAAGAGTCTACTACCCTTCTGGGCAAAATGGCTTTGTTACGTTTCCTCACTATGTGGATTGTCTACCTCCAGACTATACACCTTGTAAAATTTCTTTCCATAAAAGGCATAAAGGGAGAACATTTGGATTAATCCACATATAATGAAAGATGCCCAAAGTGCTCTCTTATTGCAGTGGGCCCATAGTATCATCTTGATATTAAAAAGATGATCAGTTATTGGCTAATTGACATATTATGTTAGTTTCAGGTGTACAACATAAAACAGATTTCATATCTGTGCATATTATGAAATGATCACAATAAGTCTAGCTAACATCTGTCATACATAGTTAGAAAAATTTTTTTCTTGTGATAACTTTTTTTTTTTTAAAGATTTTATTTTATTTATTCAACAGAGATAGAGACAGCCAGTGAGAGAGGGAACACAAGCAGGGGGAG
>NW_023246881.1:0-2509 GCF_002007445.2 Ailuropoda melanoleuca | reverse complement strand
ACAGAATATCCTGTTGTCATGAGTTTTCCTTCTAGAAGGGAAACACAGGCAATAAACAATTATATAAAGTACTTTAAATGGCAGTAATGGTATGGAGACATGTTAAGCAAGGTAGGGTATCGGAAATGTTCAAAGAAGACTATAATTTTTAACAAAGTGGTCACGAAGGGCCTCATGGACAAGGTGACGGTTGAGAAAAGATCTGAAGGAAGTGAGGCATTACATCATATGGTTATCCATGAGAGGAGCAATCCAAGTAGAAAGGACCCTAAAATGGCAGAGTATTCAATGTGTTCTAGTTACAGTCAGGAGACTAGTGCACTTGGAGCCACATGAAAAACTTAGTTTATGTTGAATGAGAAGAGTTCATTTGTTTCATAACAAAACAGAGAATGATGTACGTCTGCTCAAGGACTTGCAGGGCACACAGATGAGGACCTTCTCAGAATTGAACCTAGGAGATGGTAGAAGAAGCCTAGTTCTGTTACTGTTTAATGAACAACAAGACAACTGGGGTGAGGAGTTCCTCTGTGAGATGCTTACAGCTCAGTCATTTCCCTGACTCTTGGTAGAAAGAAGATATGAGGAGTCCAAAACACCAAAAGCTTTTCCCAAAAAGAGTTTGCTTTTTTAATTCAGAGACAGCAGGGAGACAGGAAACTGGAGTAGCTTTTCATTGTCACAGCAACAGGGGGGCAGTGGTGGGACCCCTGTGGAGGAGTGGGTGTGGCAGTGAGGGAACAGTTGAACTACATTCCCAGGTATGTAGGTAAAAACAAGAGGAAATTGGACCTGGCCATGGGAGATGTGTGAGCTCCAGTGTTTGGCCGACAGCAGTTGGTCTCTGGCAGGTATTCTGACTGCTTTTAAGGAAGATTCCTGTTATCTTGTTTGCCCTGGTTATCATGTTTGCCCTTCTGAAATAGAAGCTGATTCCCGTACTGAAGCAATTAATAGTTAAAACACACGTTGTCAGAATATTTCAATTGCAAATTTGTTCTCAACCAGAATATTCCAATAAAAGAAAGTTGTGCCTATCAAAAGCCTGATAATTGCTTTTGTCTCTTTTTTTTAATATATGTTTTTAAGACAAAAGTAATACATGCACATAATTGCAGAAGTCAAATATTGCTAGGTTTATGACTAAAAAAAGTATCCTTCACATCCTCTCTCCCTGTTCCTCTTTGTTGACATTCATTATCACCTCTTTTAGCTATTTCTTCTGGTCTGTACCTCAGGAGTTTCAAATTAATGACAAAATTATTTAAGATGTTTCTTTTCTAGTGTCATATGCTATCTATTAAATTCTCTCTTTAAAGAAATGGAATTTTGCCTGGACTGGATGGCTCCATAGGTAAATTCCACCAAACTTTTAAAGAAGTGTTAATACCCATTAGTCNTGGAATTTTGCCTGGACTGGATGGCTCCATAGGTAAATTCCACCAAACTTTTAAAGAAGTGTTAATACCCATAAGTCGTAGGTAAACTATTCATACGTGGAATTTAAAAAACAAAACAAATGAACAAAGAGAAAAAGAGAGAAACCAAAAACCAAACTCTTAACAATAAAGAACAAACTGATAGTTACCCAAAGGGAGGTGAGTGGGGGGATGGGGAAAATAGGTGATGGGAATTAAAGAGTACACTTATCATGATGAAGATTGAGTAAAAAATTGTTGAATCATTATATTGTATGCCTGAAACTAGTATAACACTGCATGTTAATTGTAATGGAATTAAATTTTTTTAATGGGATTTTAATTCTTTTACAAGTCCTCCTACCATCTTCCATCCTCCCCAAAGAGTTATATTACCCTTTTGGATTAAATCAATCTCACCGTTTATATAATTATAACTATTTGAGTTGTATTAAGCCAAGGACACTTCACTTACTCCACTGAAAGCCTACAACCCTCTGGGCCCATTCTTTCCTTCTTCCAATCCGTTCTGTGCTCTAAGGCCAGAGGCTCTTTCTAAAACTCCCAAACTGAAGCACAACAGGCTTCAAATTCTCAGTGAGTTTCAATTCTTCTATGGAAACAGTCCAAAATGCCTACCTAAACCCACAAAACTGCTTACTTCCCTTTGTCATTTCTTTGTTTTAATCTCTGCCATTTGTTTTATTCTACTTTTGCTGCTGTGGATGATGATAATGTTCATTTTGTTTTTAAAACCTGGTTTTCCGTGTTCCAGAATCTTCATGCAGCCGTCTGTATCTCCTGGAAATTTCCTGTCTCCACCCCCTCTGATGCTTGCCCCTCATCCTGAACTCTTCTGCCCCACCGGCAATTCCGCAGACGAAGTTAACTTCTCAGGTGCATGCCTCTCTATCACATTGCCCTTCTTCGTAAAACATGTTATATCTGTCAGGTTTCATAAGGGCAGAAGTTGTATCAGCCTTCTTCCTCATTCCGGCACAGTTTTGAACATTTAGTTGACTTTTTTTTTTAAAAAAGATTTTATTTATTTATTTGACAGAGATAGAGACAGCCAGCGAGAGAGGGAACAC
>NW_023246880.1:0-2360 GCF_002007445.2 Ailuropoda melanoleuca | reverse complement strand
GCCACACTTTTTTTTTTTTTTTAATTTATTTGAGAGAGAGCTGGCACAAGCTGGGGGGCAGAGAGGAGAGGGAGAAGCAGACTTCCCGCTAAGCAGGGAGCCCAATGCGGGGCTCCATCCTAGGACCGTGAGATCATGACCTGAGCCCAAGGCAGGCGCTTAACCTACTGAGCCACCCAGGTGCCCCATGGAATGGGCCACACTTAAAAAAAATTGGATGCCCCTAAAGAATTGTATTTCCGTCACACATTTTTAAGGTAATAGCTAAAATTGTTTTTATTGTAAGTTTTATTAGTTACAAAAGTAAATTCTGATGAGTTATGACATTTTAAAATAAAGTGATTACAGAAATCTGTTAAATGGTCTGAATGGATTATGAATACCATGGTGATTTATTACCCATCATCATCTGTTTAAATACTTAAGGTTTTTACCAATTGGAATTTTACATCAATCCTTTCTTTTTCTCCGTGAAAACATATTTCATTCCACTTGTACCACAGAATTTAAGTTAACGGAATATTCTTTTATGATTCAAAGCCATTTATTGCTCAGACTATATCATCAAGTATCTAAAAGTAAAAATTTCTCCTGTATTGAGCCATTACTATTGTTAGCAATATACAATGAGTCTGTGTATCATAAAATCTGGTGATTATTGTTAAGTAAAGTTTTAGTGACAATGCCTGTCTTAACGATGCCTTCATTAAAAGAAATTTCAAATTATCTTTTGGTGTCCTTAAGTTCATTACACCTTCCCACCTCCGCCGTGCAGTACAATGTAGTAAGATTTGAGGTGGACCAAGTGGGTGTGGACTCCCAGGAGTCTTCATAGGCAGATCAGTTTCAGGAAAGTTAAGTATCTGAAAGTTAAGTCCTTTAAAACTATTCAGACCACATCTTTACATATTCTCAGGGATTCCCGCATGGAATAATTTGAGAACTATTGGTGGAGAAAGTAAGTGGGGCAAGGGAAGGAGACAAAGCTGATATGGGTTGGGTCAGGAAGGGAAAGGTCAGGAAGAACCACATGACATGACGGTGGGACTTATGAGACATGTAAAGGATTTTAGACCTTATCCCAAAGGATCTGGAAAGCTACTGAAAGGCTTAAAAGAGGGTTTAAAAAAAAAAGAAGTTGTTCTAGGCAGTGTGGCAAGTAGATCAGCAGCAGGTTGGAGATGTTGCTAGACTCCCGACTAGAGGTAATGTCGGCTTAGACTTCGTTAGTGACTCTGTATGGAGAAGACGTTAATTCCTCCTGTACAGCCTTTTTGAGGGAAATTTGACAGTGTCCACCAAACACGGACAGATAGCCTTTGAATCAAGTCTAATTAAATGAGCGTCCGTAGTAGAATGATTACATAGATTCACAAAGATGACAAGTGAAATGCTGCGCTGTAGGTGGAAGGAAACAGGTGGAAATGTATTGCCCTAGAGCTCCAGGACATGAGGTGAAGAAAGGGGGTTGCCGAATAATCTGTGCACTACCCCATTTCAGTAAAAACTAAAACAATGTATTTCTACATGCAAATGTCTAGAAACTACTAATGAGAGTGATTATCTCTGGGACAGGGAAGTAAGCTCAGGTGATGTGCAACAGGACTTTCTGTGTTGTTTCAGGTTTTTACAAAGAAGTATTGACTCTGCAAACGTGTATGCACTGCTAGTTGCGTTTCCCACGCACTTTGCTGGGTTTCAAAGATGAAGAACAGATGAAGGTCCTGAGGTCATGACCCTTGGGAGGTGTGTGTGTGGAAGGGGGTGGGATTTACTTATCACCTGGGCAGATAAAGATAAACGAAGAGAGAAGTAAGAGCTGACAGTTGCGATCCAACGAGGCGATAGCCTGGGGTGATAAATGAGAAACGGAGGAGAGAGGCATGCCTTCCAAGTTTCAGGCCTGAGGAACCAGGTGGAATTTCATCTGATGGAGTGGAAACAGGTTCTGTGGGGTGTGGAACTTAGCTGGGGGGGTGGGAGCCTTTTAAGAAAAAGAACACAGGTTTACAAATACAAAAGTAGATGTGAACGTGGATATGTATTTAGAATGAGAAAAGAAATCACAAGAAAAAAAAATAGCTGGCAGATCACAAAAATAAAATATCCAGAAAAATAACATTATGTAAGTGTATCATGTCTCTGTAGAGTGTACCTTTCTTTTGATTATGAAAACCATTTTATATTTTCTACACCTAGCAAGAAAAATCGTCTTTCCTCTAGTGTGGTAAATGGAAATTTAGTGTTTATCACTGTTAGGATGCATAAAATACTCAACCTCACACTCTGACTTTAATGCATATTCAGTAGAAATCTAACTAGGTTTTTTTCTTTTTTTTTTTTTTTTTGGTTGGGGGAGG
>NW_023246879.1:0-2360 GCF_002007445.2 Ailuropoda melanoleuca | reverse complement strand
TATATATATATATATATATATATACCTATGTGTGTATATATATACATATAGCTATGTATATATATGTATGTATATTTATATACATATAACTATGCATATATATGTGTATGTATATATATATTTTTGTCATGTCTTGCTTTTAGTTACCTCACTAGTTTAACCTGAGATGATTCAATAGACAATAGCTATTTTTGTTATTATTGTTATTATTTTGTTATTCTTTTATAGATGAAAACATGAATCATGGAAATTAACCAGCAAGGATTTTTAAACAGCTGCCAAGTATGTGTTAGCCCTAAGGATACCAGGACTAAGGATGCTTGTGTCCTAAGGCAACATCAGCCTTGGATACCATACATGTACATGATATGATTTTAAGGTCTTTTGAACACTCTTCCTGATTCCCTTTCAAGCACTCCCCAGTGCCTCTCACCTCTTCAATCTGTGGATTTTGTGAGGAAAATTCACTTAATGGGATATGAACTTATGTAGAAGATAGTAGTGTGATTTTGTACTTTAGAGCTTTGGGTTTGGAATGAGCCTGTTACATTCCAAATGCTGGACCCATGCTTTCATTATGGGATCTCTTGAATAATCTATGAAACTACTTTATAGCTCCCTGTGCCAAAGTTTCAGTCAAATGAAAGGAGGAGTATTATTCAAAGTATTTAAAGCTTGGAAGAGCCCTACTCTGATCCATTCAGAAGAACAATGCTCAGAGCAGGGTCTTGAAGGATCCCTGATGCATCAGGCTCACATACTTAGTAGTGGGAGATCATAGGGAGATCACAGGGAGCTGGAGCACCTGGAGTGCTGGTAGGACACTTAAGGTGTTTTGACAATGGTTATTTAACTCAAATGGTGGGGAAATATATAACTATTTTAATTGGTTCCACTGAACTGGAGCAATCCACTGACTATCACTGATACTAAATTAATTACTTCAGATCTTTTCCAAATACATTTTTCTAAGGAGAACAACAGTGACATCAGAAAAGTTTGTCCCAGTGGCAAGATCCTGGTTAACCTTAGTTCTCTTTGTTTCTGCCTGAGGCTGACTCTCCAGGATTCCCAGAGATTTAGTGAGCCACCAATTGCCTTCCCACTACAATCCGTTTTTGTTTAAGTTAACCAGATTTAATTTCTTTGGCTTATGACTGAGAATACTAGTAAAGAATTGGTACCAGGACTGGATCACTGGCAGTAATACCTCCTAATATGTAGAATTGATTTGCTGGTATACCCTAACATACAGAATTAATTTGCTGAAGAATTCTATCATTCCTGGATAGAAAATTGATTTTTTTTGTGCTATATTTAGTTAAATTATGGTTTGTTGTATATTTGGAATAAAAGCAACATCTTCAAGGACTTGTTAGGAAAATACCAGGATGTTGCGGGGTGTTGATTGATTCTTATGGCCATCATTAAGATTTTTCAAGGAAGAGACAAACTATAGCCTCTTCAAACACAAGAAATTTTAAAAAGGCAGTTTTCGAATAAAAATCCTTTCTCCCTGTCGTTGACTTCCAAATTGACTGAAATATGGATAATTTGATTCTGTGCCTTGATGGAAAATATACTGTAATCCAAATTTAAGGTCTGATATACTGAGGCAGAAAGAATTCTGAAAGGATAAGATTAGGTACAAGATAAACCTGAACTCTTAAGCATCTTTCAAATACCTCTGGCTAACCCAGTGGTTTCAACTTTGGCTGTACATTGCTTTTTAAAAAATAATGATACTTAGTTCCTAGCCATTGAAATTCTTATTCAATTTAATTTTTCTTAGAAAGTGGTTTGAGCATTGTTTTTTTAAAAAGTTCCCTGGGTAATTCTTGAAGAATAACTCTTTCTCATCGAAGGAGTCTCTGGAATGTAGCCTGGAGGACAGACTCATATTCCAGGTTTTGATTTATCTCAGTTTGAAGTCATTAATTTGTGAACCAGAGGGTGGTTAGTTCACAAAGTCATGCTGTGAGGAAACAGAAATTCTCACATTCAAAAACTGCATAAATGTGATCTCTGGGTGTTGTTTCTAGCCAACTAAATAAACCTGAAACAAATACATTGTGAACTTATTGAGGTTTTTAAAATAATTATATTGAAGTAAAATGTGACTGTAATATTCTGTGTTTTTCTCCTTTTTTAAAAATAAAGATTTTAGGGGCGCCTGGGTGGCACAGTTGTTAAGCGTCTGCCTTCGGCTCAGGGCGTGATCCTGGAGTTATGGGATCGAACCCCACATCAGGCTCTTCCGCTGTGGGCCTGCTTCTTCCTCTCCCACTCCCCCCACTTGTGTTCCCTTTCTCGCTGGCTGTCTCTATCTCTGTCGAATAAATAAATAAAATCTTTAAAAA
>NW_023246878.1:0-2360 GCF_002007445.2 Ailuropoda melanoleuca | reverse complement strand
ACACACACACACACACACACACACACACACACACACACGACATAATACCTCTCCTCAAAGATTCATTCAGGACGTGAGGCATAAAAATATGACAAGTAATAATGCTTAAACAATACATCACAAATTGTTATTAGATAGGTTGCCAAAAATAAGTGATATATAAAGTAGTGTCACATACAACAACATCATCACAACCCAGAAGAGAGATTCAATATAAATTGCTCCAACACGGTATACAGATTTAAATATTTATAGGCTTCAACTAACTGCAAACGTGTCCTTAGAGATTTCCACAGTATTTTCACATTCTTTGTAATTATCTGTTAATTGATTAATCTTTCCACTGGATTTTGGCCCCTGAGGGCAAGGATTGTATCTTAATATCCCTTAGTATTTTGAATTCCTAACCACGTGCTTGACATATAAAAGGCCCTAAATAGATGATTTGATAACTGAATGAATGACACGCAAGCAGAGTGAGATGGACCATATTATAGCAGTTACCAATTGCCTTTGTCTAAGGCCTTGCAAAATGGGACATCAAGTAATGACAGAAGCCTGTGCAACAGGCTTGCTTTGCAGTCGTCTCTCAAAAAGAAGTGAGAAGGGCATTTCAGGCAAGGAAAATAGTATGAAGAAAGCATAACTCTGAAAAAGACTGGTGTAAGTGTTATGGATTGAAGAAGCACTAGATATCCTAGTTCCCCAGACTATCTGCTTGAACATGAAATATTCTGGAGCCCTGGAATAGCTCAGGTCCTCATTGCAGAGTATTGAGAATCCTAATCTCAGCACATTAAAGGTTGGTGGATGGTGTGAGTGTTAGTGATTCTACTGTGGAATTAGGAAAGCAATCTCAAGGTCTCCATCATGGTCCTGACAATCCTTGGGTTGGCATATGGCAGAGCTGAAGCATATATCATCTCCAGGAGAGCCAAAGACAACCTAGTTTGTTAAAAAAGAGCACTAGATTAAGAGTGAGGAGATCTGATTCCTAGATTTGATTTTGCCTTTAGCAAGTTGTGTGTGTGTGACTCAGTTTCCTTGATTCTGAAGGTGGCAGGTCCCACTATCCCTTTTAGATATAGCACAGTTGCTCCATGATTCTGTGGACTAAGGTGATCCCTGTGTCCTGGGAGAGGAGAGAACTAAAAGTCTACAAGGTGGACTTGTCAGTCTGCTCTCTCCCAGAAGCACTTTCACGTCATCAAACTGGCAAAAGAAACAAGCGGCAGGTGAAGTGTGGTAAACTGATTAGTAGCACTGATTTTGGAATCAAAAGAATCTGAATTCTGGGCACACATGCTGCATCCGCTCTTAGTAGCTGCCGAATCTGTAAAATAAAGATAGAAAAATGTATCTCTCCGGGCTGAGTGTTAAATGGGTCCCTAATGTAAAACACCTACCACAGGAGGGGAAACACAGTGAGGGCACCTACATTGCTGTTCACCTTATTCTCCCCTGAGATGACCGCTTTTCTTTCATTCTTTATCTCCCTCACCATTTCTTGACTGTTTCAGCATGGAAAAATATCTAAATTTGATCCTCTTAAAATATGGAAGGAAAATATTGCAAAGTGTGTGGGGTAGAGACGGAAGAGTTATTTTCTTGCTGGAAGCAGTTATATTAAGAACTCAGAAAAGGGACTGATTACTTGGAATGCAAGTTTTGGGATTCCCTCAGATGCTTTCGTCTCTCAAGGAACTATTAGAGGGAATAGGGCAGAAAAAGATGATTTTCTGATTATGTTCTAAAATAACAACAGCCAAAACCAAATCCCTGAAGCTCAGGTAGAAACTCAAGATTACAACCGACCCTTTGTTGTCACCAGGACGTGTGACTCCACCCCTTATGGTCCCTTTCTCTCAGCTCTGTTCAAAGTTGTTATGATGTCCTCCCCTACTTAATCAGATCCCAAACCATTTCTCATTAAAAACTAGACCAAAATTCAGACACTTCCCCATAACTGAAAAGGCTATCTCAAGTTGCCTCTGGCTTCTGCTTGCTCCCATCTCCCCCACATCTAATCTGCTAAACCAGATCTCATTTCAGGTAAGTTTACTTGTGCCTCCCGTCGGGAAGATTTCTCTCAGACCTCTGCCTGATAGGCTCCTGCCCATCATTCATGTTGCCGCTGCAAAGTCACTCTGCTAAGATACCTCCTTGATTCCCTTCTCTAAAGCAGTCCCTCAGTCTAGATATTCTCCATGTTCATGGACCCTGTTGTATTCCGTTCCTTCCACTTTCTGAAGATGATTTGACTTATTGATCCTTTGGTTTGTTTGTTAACTCGTTTACTTTCTGTCTTTCCTACCAGATGGCGAGCTCTCTGAAGACAGGAACCTTGTTGACTTGAATCA
>NW_023246877.1:0-1900 GCF_002007445.2 Ailuropoda melanoleuca | reverse complement strand
AATTTATCTTCCTGAAGGACAAATTTTGACTGGCTATAAAATAAAATTCTAACCCACATTCACATAGGTTGAATCACTGTAATTAATCCCTTATTTTCATAATACTTGTGGTAGCTCTGTTTCCCATTTGAACTATGACGGATATAAATTCAAAGTTTAATAGCACAAATTATTTGACCTAATTATTACTCTTTTATTTATTTGAAAAAATCCATTTGCAAATGCAAAATGGATAGCTTTGCTCAATGTTTCACCGTAATAGCAAAAATTAGAAAACATTGGAATATCCACCAATTAATGAAGTAAATTATTATGAAACATTCTTATGTCATGGAATATGATGCAGCAATTAGAAATGTCTAGATCTTGGGACGCCTGGGTGGCTCAGTCAGTTAAGCATCTGCCTTCAGCTCAGGTCATGATTCCAGGGTCCTGGAATTGAGTCCTGCATCAGGCTCCTTCCTCATCAGGGAGCCTGCTTCTCCCTCTGCCTGTTTTGCCTGCTCTCCCTGCTTATGCATTCTCTCTCTCTCTCTCACAAATAAATAAAATCTTTTTAAAAAATGTCTAGATCTGGCCAGTTGCAATCACCAACATAGAAAATTTGTCAATATATATTGGAAGTGAAAAACAGCAAGTGGCAAAAAAAAAAAATGCATACTACATTATGTAACATTTAATAGAGATAAATGCATTGAAAAAAGTCTGGAAGATTTTACCATAAGCTGTTACTTTTTGAGAAGGATGTGTGTCTGAGTAATTGGAATCAAAGGGACTTTTTCTTTTTTATTCAGCTTACACTTGTATTGTTTGAATTATTGAAGAGAAAATGTTTTCAAATATTATGCACTTATTTAAAACAATATATAAAATGACAAAATCTGGCCTCACAGTAGAATGCTGAATGGAGACCTGATGTGTTACTATTTATGTTTGTTTATGTTTTACTTCACAACTGCATCAGAGAAAACAGTTTATTGGAGTTGGCTAGGATGCTAATGGAATTTTATAGAACACTGGCAAAAATAGACTCTCAAGCAGCACTGGTCAAATCCTGTCTAGGGTATAGTCTTTAATTTCAGGTACTGTATTTCATGAGGGAAGTTCATAACCAGTATAACTCTGGCATAATCAATGCAATGGTTTAATCTAAGGGATGCTCAGATAGCTGGTAAGACCTTATTTCTGAGTATGTCTGTAAGGGTGTTTCTGGAAGAGATGAGCATTTGAATTGGTAGACTAAGTAAAGAAGATCCCCCTCACCAATGCAACTGGGNAACTGGCCTTCACCTAATCCTCTGAGGTTCTGAATAGAACAAAAAGGCAGAGGAGGGGCAAATTAGCTTTCTGCTTGAGCTACACATCTATCTTCTCCTACCTGTGGAAATCAGCACTCCTACTTCTCAGGCCTTCAGACTCAGAAAAGGAGTTACACCACTGGCTCCACTGATTCTCAGGACCGAACTTTGACTGGAACTACAACACCAGCTTTCCTGGAGCTCCACCTTGCAGACAGCAGATGGTAGGACTTCAGCCTCCATAATTGGTGTGAGCCAATCCCTCATAATAAATATCTTTCTCTATACTTCTCTCTGTATATCTTACTGGTTCTATTTCTCCAGTGAACCCTAATACAGTCAGGAGCTAGATTCCATGTGATATTAAAAACTTTAAACATGGAGAATATTTACACTGCACAAAAGGTTATATCACTTAGGAAGATGTTAGCTGGAAAGCATTCTAAACAAACTTCTCATATAACAAGAGTGCATTGTTGGCACTTTCAGGATGAGTTATATCATCTATGATTATGTCACAATTTCCTTTCACAAAATGACCCCAAGAATCATGTGCTTTCATGGAAATATTAAAGGCCAGGGAGAAGAAAGGGAGGGGTTGT
>NW_023246876.1:0-1327 GCF_002007445.2 Ailuropoda melanoleuca | reverse complement strand
ATCGGAATCTGGGGATGTACTGTATGGTGATTAACACAATATAATAAAATAAAATTTAAAAAAAAAAAATTCTATGAGCCAAATGTAGTCAAAACTAGAGGCTCTGATGNCGGAATCTGGGGATGTACTGTATGGTGATTAACACAATATAATAAAATAAAATTTAAAAAAAAAAAAATTCTATGAGCCAAATGTAGTCAAAACTAGAGGATCTGACGGANAAACTCAGTGGGCCAAATACAGTCAAAACTAGAGGCTCTGACGGCCAGGGTCACCGAGGCAGAGGAACGCGTTAGCGAATTGGAGGATGGGTTAGTAGAAGAGAAAGCTAAAATAGAATCTGGACTCAAAAAAATCCACACTCAAGAATGTAGGTTACAGGAGATTACTGACTCAATGAAACGTTCCAACGCCAGAATCATCGGCATCCCCGAGGGGGTAGAGAAAAACAGAGGTCTAGAAGAAATATTTGAACAAATTGAAGCTGATAACTTCCCTCATCTAGCAAGGGAAACAAAGATTCGCATCCAAGAGGCAGAGAGGACCCTTCCCANCTCAACCAGGACAAACCTACGCCACGGCATGTCATAGTGCAATTCGCAAATATTAGATCCAAGGATACAGTATTGAAAGCGGCCAGGGCAAAGAAATCTCTCACGTACCAAGGCAAAGGTATCAGAATTACATCGGACCTGTCTACACAGACCTGGAATGAGAGAAAGGTTGGGGGAGGGTATTTTTAAGCCCTGTCAGAGAAAAACATGCAGCCAAGGATCCTTTATCCAGCAAGGCTGTCATTCAGAATGGATGAAGAAATAAAGACCTTCCAGAATTGCCAGTCATTGACCAATTTCGAAACCATGAAACCAGCCCTACGGGAGATATTAAGGGGGGTTCTATAAAGGTAAAAAGGCCCCAAGAGAGATACAGAATAGAAAGTCACAATCTATAGAAACAAAGACTTTACTGGCAACATGGCATCATTAAAATCAACTCTCTCGATACTCAGTCTCAACGTAAATGGCTTGAATGCTCCCATAAAACGCCACAGGGTTGCAGATTGGATAAAAGAAATGACCCATCCATTTGCTGTCTACAAGAGACTCATTTTGAACCCAAAAATACATTCAGACTGAAAGTAAAGGGATGGAATACCATCTTTCACGCCAATGGACCTCAAAAGAAAGCTGGGGTAGCAATTCTCATATAAGACAGATTGGATTTTAAACTAAAGACTATAGTTAGAAACACAGAAGGGGGGCGCCTGGGTGGCTCAGTCGTTAAGCGTCTGCCTTCGGCTCAGGGCGTGATCCCGGAGTTCTGGGAT
>NW_023246875.1:0-2359 GCF_002007445.2 Ailuropoda melanoleuca | reverse complement strand
GCTGTAGTTTGTCAAATGCTTTTTCTGCATCAATTGAGAGGATCATATGGTTCTTGACTCTTTTCTTGTTGGTATGATCTTATTTATTTCTAAAAGCATTTAAAGTTATATTTTTTCTGTATTTGACCTTAATATGTAGTGCTTTCCTTCTCATTAATTTCTACTCTATAATTTTGGTTTTGATTTATTCTTTGACCATGAGTTATTTGGAAGTGTTATTTGATTTTTAAAGTGACTCAACTTTTTTTTTTCTGTTTTTGTGGTTAGAAGTTAGTTGTATTGCACTGTGGTCCAATAATGTGACTTTTGTGGTTTCTACTATTGGAAATGTATTGTGTTTTCTTTTGTGATTCAGTATATGATCAATTTTTGCAAGGGTTGCGTAGGTATTGTTTAAAAATACATGTTATAAAATATAACTTTTTTGCTTTTCTCTTTTCTTCATATATTTTAATGTAATATTGTTTGGTATGTGTATTTATGATAGAAGATATTCTTGGTAGATGGTTTCCTTATCAGTATCTCTCTTTGCCCTATTTAAAACTTTTTGCCTTGAATACTAATTTTTTTATAATAATAGTTTTTTGTTATATTATGTTAGTCACCATACAGTACATCCCTAGTTTTTGACGTAAAATTCCATGATTCATTACTTGCGTATAACACCCAGGGCACCATGCAATCCATGCCCTCCTTAATACCCGTCACCAGCCTATCCCATTACCCCACCCCCCTCCCCTCTGAAGCCCTCAGTTTGTTTCTCAGAGTCCATGGTTTCTCATACTAATATTTCTAATGTTCATGATGCCACTCCATATCTATCTATCTATCTATCTATCTATCTATCTATCTATATCTTTATTGTTTTTTATGGTTACAGAATGTCAGACCAATTTATAAATTATTCGAATAAACAACTGTTAGTATGGTATATAGTCTTCCAGATTGTTTTCTGTCTATACATTGACACATATGTGTATTATAACATAGGTTCTTTTAAACTATAAAAAGGGGAGGAATTATGCTATGTATGTTTTACAACTTGCTTTATTGACTTAATGTATTTTTTAAGTTTTTATTTAAATTCCAGTTAGTTAACATACAATGTAAAATTAGTTTCAGGTGTACAATTTAGTGATTCGGATTTCCATACAATACCCTTGCTCATCAAACAAATGCACTCCTTAATCCCCATCATCTATTTAACCTATCTCCCCACCCACCTCCCCTCTGTTACACTGTTGGTGGGAATGCAAACTGGTGCAGCCACTCTGGAAAACAGCATGGAGGTTCTTCAAAAAGTTAAAAACAGAACTACCCTGCAATCCAGCAATTGCACTACTAAGTAGTTATGCAAAGAATACAAAAATACTAATTCGAAGGGATACATGCACCCCAATGTTTATAGCAGCACAATGTATTCTCGACATTTTTTCTTTGTCTGTTTATATACACCTACCTTATTCTTTTAAACTAACCCCTGGAGCTGGCATGTATACAAAGTACTTGGCCCATCACCCTCTTTCTTTTTAATTCAAATATCACTTCAAAGAAGCCTTCCCTTACCCCTCAAAACTTTTACAGGATCAGGACACCCTGTAATACACTTTAATGATACTCTGCTATTTTTCTCCCTAGGTACCCAAGACAACTGTTCAGTTGTGTGATTAATGGCTGTTCCTTCTTCTGCCCCCCCCATACACCCTACACTAAACAGTGAACTTCTTGAGAGCAGGGCCCATGTCTTTCTTGTTTATATTTGTACCCTAGCACCTAGCATAGTGCCTGGCAATTTGTATCTTTTCAATAAAAATTTTTTGAAGGACTGAATGAATAAAAAATTCTATGAGGCAAGTATTATGATTATGCCCATTTTAGTCACCTTATATATGAAATCCCTTGAGGATCCTCAAAAACAAATGGATGAGATAACACTCGATTATGGGGTTCTTAATATGTCAATACTTAAAGATACACTTATTTTTTAATTAGTTGCATGGGGGTGGATGCTTCTTTGGATTGTTACTGAGTTTTCATTATTATAGAGTACTAAAATTAACATCCTTAACATGTATGTACTCCTGTAAGACAAATGCTTGGAAATGGAATTGCTGCAAAGGTATGCACATGTTACAATTGGATAGATATTGCCAACTCTCCCTCTAAAAGAGATTATACACATTTATATTCCTAGTACCAGAGTATGAGAATGTTTTCCCCCCATATCCTTGTCAAAGTTGTGTATTTTCCCTCATTTTATCTTTGCTAATCTGGTACAAAGTAATATACCATTTTTTAAAAAGATTTTATTTATTTATTTGACAGAGAGAGAGACAGCCAGCGAGAGAGGGAACACAAG
>NW_023246874.1:0-2359 GCF_002007445.2 Ailuropoda melanoleuca | reverse complement strand
TCCTGGGATCGAGCCCCGTATCGGGCTCCCTGCTCCGCTGGGAGCCTGCTTCTTCCTCTCCCACTCCCCCTACTTGTGTTCCCTCTCTTGCTGGCTAACTCTCTGTCAAATAAATAAATAAAATCTCAAAAAAGAAAAAAAAAGGTACCATGGGAGCCTGTTAAGAGTAGACTCCAATCTGGTTTTGAGGAAGTGACTTTGAATAAAGACCATAAAACTGGAGGAATTAGCTAGGGGAGGAGCTGGCTTCTTTGGTGGTCACTCGAGGAGCGGTGGTGGTGGTGGAGAGTACTTCCAGCACGAGGCCCAGGATATGTGGTGACAGGGCCAGTGAGGGCCAGTTTGACTAGAGAGAGGGAACAGGGTTCATAATGAGTTGTAGTGAAGTCATAAAGATCTTGATAGGGTAAGTTAAAGATTTTGGACTCTAAAAGGTGCTGGGAAGCCCCTGTAGGGTTTTAAATCGAACTGACTTAGTTTACTTGAAAATTCAACAAAGATTTATTTAATGAGTGCCTGCTACATGTCAAGCAAGTAGAAAACAAAGTCCTTGTTCCTAGGATATCTATACTCCGGTGTACGAGACAAACCACAAACAAAATAAGCCCTGCTGTAAGTAGTAGGAAGGAAATAAATATCCTCACCTCTGAGAGGGTGAGTTTAGGCAGAGATGTCAGCAATGGGTGGTAGGAAGAAGTTCCTGGTAGAAAAGGTGGGCAAGAACTTGGCATACGGTAGGCAATGTCCTAAGGCCAGTGTGACCACAGAATGGTGAAGGCAGAAGAATGGGAGGAGGAGGAGGGTCCTGGTCAAGTGGGGCTCTGAAGGCCATGAAAACCAGTGGAGTGTTTTAAGCAGGGAGACCGGGGTGAAAATAGGGAAAACCGAGGATACCACTGCTGTAGCCCAGGCAAAAGATGATGGTGGTTTGGAATTGGGTGGTAGAAGCGGACAGAGAACAGAAAACAGATTTGAAATATATTTTGGAAGAAGTGACAGGACTTAACAAAAGACTTGGGGAGGAGGGTAAAGGGAAAAGAATCCAAGATGATTCTCAGTGGTGTGGCTTTGGTAACCATGTGGATGACAGTACTAGTTAGTAAGATAGGGAAGATCAGGTTTGGAATGATGGGAAAACTAAAATGTTTTTTGTCGTGTTAGGTTTGGGATGTCTAAGAAACATCCAAATGGAGCTATTAAACAGGCATTCTGTGTATGATCCTTGAACACAGAGAAGGGAGGGCTAGAGATTTGAACTTGACAGTTGCCACCTTTCAGATGGTAATTAAAGCCACAACACTGGATCATCTAGAGGAGGTATGCAGAGAGCCCGAAATTAAACTCTGAAGGAAATTCAACATTTAGACATTAATTAGAGAGCAAAAGTGGCCAACAAAGTTGACTGAGAAGGAGCAACCAGAAAAATGGAGATAATCCAGAAGTTAAGTGTCAATGAAACCAAGAGAAGAGAGGTTTTTTTTAAAAAAGATTTTATTTATTTATTTGAGAGAGACAGAGAATGAGTGAGCATAAGCAGTGGGAGGGAGAGGGAGAAGCAAGACACCCCACTGAGCAGGGAGCCTGACATGGGGGTCATTCCCAGGACCCTGGGATCATGACCTGAACCGAAGGCAGATGCTTAACCGACTGAGCCACCCAGGAGCCCCAAGAGAAGAGAGTTTCAAGGCAGAAGTAAACTGTGTTGCATATTCCAGGGATTGAGGAAGGAAGAACAAAGTATCCATGAGATTTGGCAATAAAGAAATCATTGGTAACCTTGACCAGAGAAACTTCAACCAAGTGGTCAGAAGAGAAACCAGACTAGTAGAGCCTGAAAAATGAATAAAATTCGAGAACAATTGACACAGACAGAAATGTGGCTATGAAGGGAAATAAAAAAGTAGGATGGTAGTTGGAGGGGGATGAGGGGGATAGATTTCAGAACATAATTTGTATGTGATGGAAAGAGGTTTTTATGCAGAGATAGGATTGGGTGATTGATTTTATCAGGGAATACGGAGAGGAAGAATCCAAGTATTTCACATAGGATCCTGATCACAGCGCCATTTATTCAGACCAAGAACAGAGGAGAGCAAGGGCAAATTTACTTGCCTCCAAAGGCCATTTGTTTCCAGTATACTACATGGACTTCCCTTCTTGCGAAGGTCTGTTGAGGGAGAACTGTGAAACGTAACAGCCTCTCTAGACCGTACCACTTCTAAACGTGATTAATCTTTTTTTTTTTTTAAAGATTTTTTATTTATTCGACAGAGATAGAGACAGCCAGGGAGAGAGGGAACACAAACAGGGGGAGTGGGAGAGAAAGAAGCAGGCTCATAGCAGAGGAGCCTGACGTGGG
>NW_023246873.1:0-2359 GCF_002007445.2 Ailuropoda melanoleuca | reverse complement strand
TGATTTCCATTATATAGTTTTTTAGGAGGAGCAGGAATATTATTTTGGGCCTGTCAACTTTTCCTTATTGCATGTTATTTTTTTTAAAGATTTTATTTATTTATTTGAGAGAAAGGGAGAGAGAGAGAGAGCATGAGCTGGAGGGGCAGAGGGAGAGGGAGAACCAGGCTCCCTGCCAAGCAGACAGCCTGATATAGGGCTCCATCCCAGCGCCCTGGGATCATGACCTGAGCCGAAGGCAGATGCTTAACCCACTGAGCCACCCAGGAGCTCCTGCATGTTATTTTTTTAAAGTTTTATTTATTTAACTAATCTCTACCCCCAGCATGGGGCTCAAACTCATGACCATGAGATTAAGAGTTGCGCACTCTTCTGACTGAGCCAGCCAGGTGACCCAGCTTTTCCTTATTTTTAAAAGCCAAATATTTAAATAAATTTTAAGTATTTTTAAACTAATATTTTCAATCAAAGCTGCCCCAATTTTGTAAAATTTCACAAGTAGTCAAATTCTTAAAGCAAAAGGTTTATCACTTTGTGTTGATTTCCAAATAAGCTCGTATTTGAAATGTAAATGTTGTTTTTAAGGACATTACAAGTTATTGAGGGTTTTTACCCTACATCCCTTTCAATCATATGGAATTGCTGCTTCTGGTTTTACAGTGACTCATTTTAACTCACAACTAAATAAAACCAAGAACACTGTAGATCTGAACTATTGCAACCTAATCTTGAGATTATTAAAAATACATGAACCAGATGGCAACCCTCCAGGGTACATCATCTGATGCAGATATCAGATTAGAAGTTTTCTTTCGTAAGTAGACTGTTTAATTCCATGCTTTATTTAGAACCCCATTAAAAACTGTGCATTGCATGTGAAATTGTCTTGGGGCCAATTACTTAAGGGCCTGACCCAAAGTATAGGAAATAAAAAATGTATTAGCCAATCTGTAACAAACAGAAGTGCTCATTAAATTAATATTAGTGCAAAACAATGTACACTACCACCCATGAAATATGCATTGGCTTATGAAGACATCATTTCACCTCAGTGGAAGACTTTTAATCACAATGCATTTTGAGCAGTTGTATTTGGATGTGAATGTTTCAGCCTAACAAGCTTATTAAGGCACTCGTGTGTTGTAACCAATCCGTAAGGTAGCTAGAGGATATTTCAAGAATTTTGGGCTCTGTTTAAGTAGTTTTGTGGGGCTGAGGAGGGAGAGGGATCCAAGGCTACAAACTGAGTCCTTTGCAAATATCAACACAGATCATAGCACAATGGCATGAAAACTTATCTCCTGACTTAATTCTTTTCTAACACACGAAATTATCCCATCTAAAGCTTAAGTTCCTCTTTGTGAACAGCAGTCATGTTAGTCAGGGAGCCTGGGATTCAATCTGAGGATTATTTGTTCAACCTCATGTTTGTTAGTCTGCTTCCCATTGTGGGTCTCTTGGTATTCGGTAGGTTTCTTTTGGCCCTAATATAAAGAACTGTGACTGAAACTACTTGTCTTCTGTCTGTTACTGCTGCCAGAACACAATGAGGAAACGGAGCCTTCCTTTCACTTGCTGCCCAGACATTTAAAAAAAAAAGTCAATTTGAACTGCATCAGTGATGTCAGGCTTACATACATTTAAGAGAAGCAAAGCTTGCTCAAATTTCTCTAATTTTTACAGTTGGCTAGGAAATACCTTTTCAGTTCGTAATTGAGTTCTTTCTTTAATATTTTATAAAATGAATGTTTATTGTAAAAAACTTGAAAAAGTCCCTGTCACACCATTGTTAACCCTTTGATAAATTTCATTTCATCCTTTAAGTATGTATATGTACTTATTGGCCTGGTTTATTCAGTGACTTAAAAAACATGTATTAATCATGGACAACGTGCTATTATACATTTTGAAAAAGACTGAATAATATGCATGTGTGTGTCTGTATGCGTGCTATGCTCAGGTGACTTACAGTTTGGTGCAGAGATATAGTGCAGAAAATTCTATTTGGGGGGCGCCTGGCTGGCTCAGTCCGTTAAGCACACGACTTGACCTTGTGGTTGTGAGTTTGTGCCCCACGTTGGGCATATAGATTGCTTAAAAATAAAATCTTTAAAAAAAAAGGAAAAAAAATTCTATTTGAGTAATAATGCTATATATATTTAATATATAGTTTATATAATAGATATATATCTTATATATAGATATATAGAGATATTTATATAAATATATATAGATATATAAATACATATTTATATAATAGATATATATCTTACTTTCTTAGTTCACAATACAACACAATGAGCATTTTCCCCACTTCATTAAAATTTTTGTGACACTATCATTTGAAGGTTCATAATAT
>NW_023246872.1:0-2358 GCF_002007445.2 Ailuropoda melanoleuca | reverse complement strand
CTCAGCTGGTGATACGAACACCCACTCCCCTTATAACCATAAGTAAAGGCTGAGAGATGGACAGCTATGGTGGTTAGCATGAAAATCTCATTCACGCAGCTTTCTTGTGTCCTCCTGTGATGCTCCATGTCATTCCAGATATACCATTTCCAATTTATGATGAACTGATTATGATGATGAACTGACTCTAGGCTCATCTTACTTTATGACTTAATGAGTCCAGTGGAAGTCAACTCATACTGGACAGTTCCAGATGCATGGTCATTTAATGACACGTGGTCAAGTGTTCTGTTTCTACCAGGACCCAGTAACATGACAGGAATTGTTTCTCAAAGGCATTTAATTTTCTGCTGTGAATGGCAAGATCTTGCCCCATTACCCGAATAGCAGCACTATGATTTTTTTCTACTGGAGCTTTCCATAAACCCCCTACTGCATCTTACACCTCCAAAATCATAGAGTCTGTCTGCCAGATCATATGATGCAAGTAACAGGGTAGCTTGTATCACAGTTTGGACTCACTTCATAGCCCTTAGTGCTCCAGACCCCACTCAAATGTGGCAGCCTTCTGTGTCACCCAGTATATAGACCAGAAAAATAAACCTGTATGTGAAATCTATTGCCTATAGCACCAAAGAGGCCTACTAGGTGATGTGCTTCCTACCTTGTGGTAGGAGGTGGAAGATTCTGGAACTTGTCTTTCTCTTTGGAGGGAAATTGTGGCATACCACTGACCACTGTAAACCTAGAGTCTGCCCTGAAGTGGTCCCTGAATTTTCATGAAGTTTGCATTTCATCCTTTGGAACATTAGTGCCTTACCAAGGTCTCCTGTTATTAGTCATCTCTTATTTACCTGGACCAATCAGCATGATGTCATTGATGTACTTTATCAGCATGATGGTCTATGAGAAGTCCAGGCACTCAAGATATTTTTGGACTATTTCATGCCTTTCGGTGGGAGCATTAATAGTACTGAGCAGAACGTAAATCAATATTAACTGTCCATCACATATGAATGCAAACTATGTATGATTTTCTTTGAAAATTAGAACAGGAAAGGATGCATTTGGCAAATTTTTAGCCATATGCCATATGGTCGAGATAGTATTCATCTATTCTAACAATCATACCAACTCCAGCATGGTACCTCCAATTGAGATCTATGGTCATTCTCTAGCACCTGTCTGGTTCCTATTAGGACCAAACCTGTCTAGTTAAATAGATAATGAGAGGGACAACTACACCTGCATCTTTTAGGTCTTTAATTGTTGCATTAATCTCTACCATCTCTCACAAAGTATGATGTTGCTTTTAGTCTACTATTTTGGTGGGGAGGAGAGGGCATGGAATGTCTCAGAAGTTTCCACTTGGTCTTCTCCACTGTTAACAGCTCTTCCCAACAGGCCAAAGAGCAAATGCATGGATTACTCCAACTGCCAAGTATATCAATTCAAATTATGCATTCAGAGATTTAGTAAATGGGTCCTGGATGTGTCCACAAGCATTGCGGAAACACTACAAGTTTGACGTTGGGCCAGCATCCCATTTATTTCATGGCACCCTTAAGTTTCCATTCTAGAGGAGGAAACTTGATGAAACTTTAAGTTTCCAAATATCAATGTCAATTCATATCTAATATTCCCCAATGTATGCATATTCCCCTTTCTCCAGTGTGCAGTAACATGTGGAACATGCTATAAAAATATATAAAAAATTAGTAGATATAAAAAAATAATGACCAAAAGCAAATGGCAAAAATAGTCAAGCATAGGAATCAGCAGTCTGTGACTTTGAAGCAGCTATTATTAATAGGTTCAAGAACTTAAAGGAAACAAATATGCTCACAAATCAACAGATGGAGAATCTCGCAGAGAAATAGAAATTATAAGAAATGAAAATTCTAAAACTAAACAGTATAGTATCTGAAATTTTAAAATTCCCTGATGAGGTGGAAGACTGTAGATGGCAGGAGAGAGGTTTCCTGAACTTTGAGATAGAACAATAGTAATTACTTCAATCTTAATTGCTTGTTTTCCATTTCTGTTTATTTTATCTAAATAAGAATATTTTATAATGTTAAAAATACAATTTCAAGTAGACATACAAAAAGTGCAGAAAAATTAAGAGAAGAAAATAAATATCACCACTAAGAGATAATACCAATTAACATGTTACCTTTTGATAGATTTATTTCTACTCTTTTGTCTAAACAAATGCAATTATATTATTTTTACTGAAGTAGGATCATTGTGTAAATAAGGTAATCAAATGCTTTTTCATTTAGCATTTTTAAATCATTTTCCTATGTCATTAAGCACTCTTTTAAAATATTTTAATGGTGGGGCGCCTGGGTGGCA
>NW_023246871.1:0-2357 GCF_002007445.2 Ailuropoda melanoleuca | reverse complement strand
TTTTTTTTTAAAGACACTAGTCTTAGTTTTCTGGATATCCAGATATCCAGATAAAGGGATTTTAGCTCTTGTTTTACATCATTGATGGCATTTTCTTGCTTTACTACACTGGATAGTAGTAATAGATCTTGATAAGTATTAGTGGTGATCACTGCCATCCTTGTCCAGCTCTAGATTTTAATGGAAATGATTTTAGAATGTCACTGTTTATACTCATACTTTCTGTTGGGCTTTGGTAAACAGCTTTTATTTTGGATAAGTAATTAGATTCTATCCCTGGTTTTTAATGATGGATGATTTAAATGTTACCAAGTACATTTTCAGCATCTATTGATGTGAGCAAATAGTTTTTCCCTCTTTGTGGCTCCTGTGGATAATACTGTTGAACTACTCACATTCCTAGAATGAACAGGTTTCATTGTAACCTGTTTTTTTTCTCATGAGACTTGGCTACTATATTCAATGTGATAATTTTCTAAAATAATTTTCGCACCACTTTTAATAAATGAGAATGGTCTATAGTGTTGTTTATTCTGCTAGCTTCTTCATGTTTTAGTTATTAAAATTATGATGGCTTCATAGCACTAACCGGGGAATTCTCCATCTTTTAGTATGACCAAGGATCCTTGAAATAATGTCGGAATTGCCTGTTGCTAAAGGTTGGATAAAATTCACTGACTCTATCTGGCACTAAAAACCTAATGCCATTTTCAGTAGCAGATCTTTAATCACCTTTCCAGCTTTTTCTATGGTAATTTGTTTTTTCAAATGTTCCTCTACTTATCGGATCAATTTTAGTGATTTATATTTGGCTAGGAAATTATCGGATTTTCATGTTTGTGACCATAGACCTGCATGTAATGTTCTTTTATGATTTTGTCTTTCTCTTCTGCAGCTGTGGGTGGGTCTCCTTTCTCATTTCTGATCTTTGTATATTTTCTCTTCTCTTAATTGGTCTCATTAGGTTTTACTTTACTGATTATATTTATTTATATTATCCACTATTCCATTATCTTTCAACCTTACAAATTCCAGCTTTTAACTTTACTAATTTACAATCGTAGTTTTGTTTTGGTTCATTCTTTTCGTGATCTCTTAAGAAAAGGACTAAGTCTCTTTATTCTTCATATTTCTTCTTTAATCATATGGGCTTTGACTTTCCTCTGAGCATGACTTCTTCTCTGTCTCATGAGAATTGGTATGTTCTCTTTTACCACTTTCTAGATAGTTTGTCATTTCCCTTTTGATTTCCTCTTTAATCCTAGATTTATCTAGGAGTGGGTTTCTTAATTTCTAAGTCAATATTTTTCTTCCCACCTTTTTTCAATTTCTGATTTTTTTGATTGTGATAAGATACTGTGGTCTATGAAAGCTTTCCTTTGTAAAATTTGTTAAGGTTTTATCTCTGAAGCCCAATACATGATCAATTTTTGTAAATGATCCAGATCCCTAAAAGTAGTCCATTCTGTAGTCAACGAATGTAAGGTCCTGCATATTTCTAGTAATTCCATTTATATGATTCATTTTCTTTGTTATCTTAGTTAATATTTGCCTATAAGATGTGTTCCTTTCTGAAATAAACATCTTTGAAATTTCACAATAGAATTTCATTTATTCCATTTCTAATACATGCTTTATATTTAGCTTCTCTCTTCTTTAATGCCTACAGGTTTCGGATGATTTAACTGCTTCATAAAGTGTTCCTTTTATGAGGGTGCCTGGGTGACTCAGTCGGTTAAGAGTCTGACTCTTGATTTCACCTCAAGTCTTCATCTTAGGGCCATGAGTTCAAGCCCCACACTGAGAGTGAAACCTACATTAAAAAAAAAAAAAAAAACTGGGGCACTTGGATGGCTCAGCCAGTTAAGCATCTGCCTTGGCTCAGGTCATGATCTCCAGCTCCTTGGATCGAGCCCCATATCAGGCTCCTTGCTCAGTGGGGAGTCTGCTTCTCTCTCTCTCTCTCTCTCCCTCTGTCTCTCCCCACCACTTATTCTCTCTCTCTCTCTCAAATTTTTTTTAAAAAGCATTCCTTTTATCATTACAGATATATTTATCCTCTGCAATTTTTTTAACTAAAATTCCCCTTTGCCTGATTAATTTTGACACTCCTACTTTCCTTCCATTTGCATGTGCCTGGTATCTGTTTATGCATTTATTTTCAACATTTCTGCATACCTTTATTTTAATTAGTTTTCCGATAAATATTGTGTACCTGGGTTTTGTTTTTTTGTTTTAATTTTTTAATCCAATCTGACCTCTGCCGTCTCTTAGTGAGAAATTTAACCCATTAATTGATGTACTTGATTTTATTCCTTCTAATAGTATGTTTTTAATTTCTTCCCATCATGATTTCT
>NW_023246870.1:5201-5381 GCF_002007445.2 Ailuropoda melanoleuca | reverse complement strand
GTGTGGAGGTCCCTTAAAAAGTTAAAAATTGAACTACCCTATGACCCAGCCATTGCATTACTGGGTGTTTAACCCAAAGACACAGGCATAGTGAAGAGAAGGGCCATATGCACCCCAATGTTCATAGCAGCATTGTCCACAATAGCTAAATCGTGGAAGGAGCCGAGATGCCCTTCAACA
>NW_023246870.1:0-5002 GCF_002007445.2 Ailuropoda melanoleuca | reverse complement strand
GGGGGGTAATCAGAAGGGGGAATGAAACATGAGAGACTATGGACTATGAGAAGCAAACTGAAGACTTCAGAGGGGAGGGGGTAGGGGTGGGATAGACTGGTGATGGGTAGTAAGGAGGGCACATATTGCATGGTGCACTGGGTGTTATATGCAACTAATGAAACATCGAACTTAGCATTGGAATCCGGGGATGTACTGTATGGTGACTAACATAATATAATAATAATAAAAAAAAAGTCAAAGTCATAGAAACAGAGTAGGAAACTGATTGTCAGGAGCTGAAGGGTGGGAGAAATAAGGAGAGATTGGTAAAAGGGTACAAACTGTCTGTTGTAAGGTGAATATGGTCTGAAGATCCAATGTAAAATATGGTGACTAGTGTTGATAACAATATAATTGAAATTTGGTGAGTGTAGAACTTAAATATTCTCATACACATAAAAGTGAGGTGATGGATGTGTTAATTAATGAGATGGTGGGAATCCTTTTGCAATGGGTACACATATATAAAGCCATCACAATGTACACTTTAAATATCCTAAAATTATATTTTTCAATCATACTTCAATAAAACTTAAAAAAAAAGAAAAAAAAATCCTTATCCTTATGAACAGTGGTGGAAATGAGAAGTGTAGCATCTACATTTTCTTCTGTTTTGTGTTCTATATATTCTCATTTTAAATGATCTAGTTCCTTCAATTCCACTATTTTTAAACATTGATGTTGGTGATTGGTTAACTTGACAATTTCATTCACAAATTAAAAATTCATAAAATGGGGGGCACCTGGGTGGCTCAATTGGTTAAGCATCTGATTCTTGATTTCAGCTCAGGTCATGATTTCAGGGTTGTGAGATGGAGTCCTGCATGAGACTCCATGCCAGGCATGGAGCCTGCTTAAAAGTCTCTCTCTCTCTCTGTCTCTCTCATTACAGACCAATGTCCCTGATTAAGATGAATACCAAAATACTCACCAAGATACCAGCCAATAGGCTCCAACAGTACATTAAAATGATTATTCATAGGATGCCTAGGTGGTTCAGTCAGTTAAGCATCTGCCTTCAGCTCAGGGTCCTGGGATCAAGTCCCATATCGGACTCCTTGCTCAGTGGGGAGTCTTTTTTTCCCTCTGCCTGCCACTCCCCTTGCTTGTTCTCTCTCCCTCTCTCTCTCTCTCCATCTCTCTCTCTCTGACAAATAAATAAATAAAATCTTGAAAAACAAAAAGGATTATTCACCATGACCAAGTGGGATTTATTCCTAGACTGCAAGTGTTGTTCAATATTTGCAATCAATCAACATGATACATCACAATAAAAGAAAGGACAAGAACCATATGATCCTCTTATTGATGCAGAAAAACCATTTGACAAAATAGAGCATCCTTTCTTGATTAAATCTCTCCAGTATAGGGATGGAAGGAACATGCTTCAGTATCATAAAAGCCATCTACAAAAAGCCCACGGCGAATACCATTCTATGTAGAAAAACTGAGAGCTTTTCCCTTAAGGTCAGAAACACAACACTCTCACCACAGTTAAACATCATACTAGAAGTCCTAGCCTCAGCAATAAGACAACAAAAAGAAATAAAAGGCATTCAAATTGGCAAAGAATAAGTCAAACTCTCACTTGTTGCAGATGACATGATACTTTATGTGGAAAGCCCAAAAGACTCCAGCCCAAAAATTGCTAGAACTCATACAGCAATTCAGCAACATGGCAGGATATAAAGTCAATGCACATAAATCAGTTGCATTTCTATACACTAACAATGAGACAGAAGAAAGGGAAATTAAGGAATTAATCCAATTTACAATTGTACCCAAAGCCATAAGATATCTAGGAATAAACCCAACCAAAGAGGCAAATGATCTGTACTCTAAAAACTACAGAATGCTTATAAAAGAAATTGAGGAAGACACAAAGAAATGGAAAAACATCCCATGCTCATGGATTGAAAGAATAAATACTGTTAAAATGTCTATGCTACCTAGAGCAATCTATACATTCAAAGCAATCCCTATCAAAATACCATCAAAATTTTTCACAGAGCTGGAACAAATAATCCTAAAATTTGTATGGAACCAGATAAGACCCCCAATAGCCAAAGGAATGCTGAAAAAGAAAACCAAAGCTGGTAGCATCACAATGCCAGACTTCAAGTTCTATTACAAAGCTGTGATCAAGATAGTATGGTACTGACACAAAAATAGTATGGTACAGACACAGAGCTCAATGGTAGAGAAAAAAGAACCCAGAAATGGACCCTCAACTCTACGATCAACTAATCTTTGACAAAGCAGAAAAGAATATCCAACGTAAAAGACAGTCTCTTCAATAAATTGTGCTGGGAAAATTAGACAGCCACATGTAGAAGAATGAAACTGGACCATTGCCCTACACCATACAAAAAAATAAACTCAAAATGGATGAAAGACCTAAATGTGAAACAGGAATCCATCAAAATCCTAGAGGAGAACGCAGGTAGAAACCTCTTCAACCTCGGCCATAGCAACTTCCTGCTAGACATATCTCCAAAGGCAAGGGAAACAAAACCAAAAATGAACTATTGGGACATCATCAAGATAAACGGCTTCTGCACAGCAAAGGAAACAGTCGTCAAAACTAAAAGTCAACCTACAGAATGGAGAAGATATTTGCAAACGACGTATCAGATAGAGGGCTAGTATCCAAGATCTCTAAAGAAATTATCAAACTCAACACCCAAAAACCAAATAATCCAGTCAAGAAACAGGCAGAAAACATGAACAGACATTTCTCCGTAGAAAACATACAGATGGCCAACAGACACATGAAAATATGCTCCACATCACTTGGCATCAGGGAAATACAAATCAAAACCACAGTGAGATACCACATCCCATAAGTCAGAATTAGATTAGACCCATCCAGATAATCCAATATACTCTCCCAGACCAAGAACTTTAACCTTTATTATAACTTCAAAGTCCTTTTGCCATATAGGGTAATATATTCATCTCTTCCAGGTATGTTTTTTTCTTTTTTTAATTTTATTAAGTAATCTCTACACTGCACATGGGGCTCAAACTCATGACCCCAAGATCAAGAGTCACATGCTCTACCAACTTCACCAGCCAGGAACCCCCAGGATATATTTGGGGGACATTTATTGTGCATCCCACAGAAGGTATAATTGCATTTTGTCTGTTTTGATTATTACAACTAGAATTTAGATCTGTGACCTGGGTCATGCCAATCCAATGTATGGTCCTAGACTTGAAACAAGTAGCTAATGACATAAAGAAGCAGGGATCTTGGAGCACCCTCTCTGGCAACGGTGAGATTTGTAGGGAATTTCCTAAGGAGCAGTGGTTATAGTGCTGTTACCTTTCCTACAGTTTTTCCCACTTTTCACAATTCATTCCTTTGTTCCTTGTGCTATCCCAGTGTATTGTCAAGACTGTAATATATATTATATATTAGTCTCTCTCAGAGGTACACATTTTATTGCCTGAGAAATGCCATGCCCTTCCCAATACAGACCTGAACATACATGTCAGTGTCCTTTAGTGAGGATACTTCTGGCATTTTAGATGGAATACTTCTTTATTGTTCAGGACTGTCCTACACACTCCAATATGTATATTGCTCATGATCCCTATACACTAAACATTTGTTGTCCCCAGTCTCTAGACAGCCCAAAAGAACTCTATGCATTTCAAATTGTTCCTTGGGAAGTTATATTAATGCTGGGTGAGAACTACTGCTCTAAATACTCAATGTATGTTTGACAAGGTGGTAAAATGAAGTCTGAGGTTAGTAATGTTTATTTTTTATTCATTCCTTTGATCATTTCCTTAACAAACAAGTA
The DNA here is from genome assembly GCF_002007445.2 of Ailuropoda melanoleuca. NCBI lineage: Eukaryota > Metazoa > Chordata > Mammalia > Carnivora > Ursidae > Ailuropoda > Ailuropoda melanoleuca. The sequence continues at coordinate 1,148 of NW_023246870.1, read as the reverse complement.
TTGAGAAATTGCAATGTGACAAATTCTATGCTGGACACTTCATGTAGAGGACATAAAGGATTTAACTTAACACTTCATCCATTTCTATGTACTTCCCCTCAGATTAGAGGGGCAATTAACACTGATACTCAGATATTATGGCACTGATTGAGGCACATGCGTAATTGTGTTCCAAAAAGATAGTTCTCTCCTATCTTTCATGACTATGCCTTCTGGATAACCACTGCACTGTATTCTTTTTTTTCCCCCTTTTCACTCATATGTACCAAGTGACACACTCCTTCAAGTTCCAAACCTGTAGCAAAACTGGGTAAACTGGATAAAAGGACAAGTCAGCCTATTCATTTATTTATTATTTGCTTTTGTGCATAAATTCCCTAGTGACTTCACATGAACAATGACCAGACCAAAACAAGATTATAAGCCCCTAGTAGTATGATTCTCTCCACACTATAAAACTTGATATGCTTTGCATTACTTGAATTCCCTTCACCTCCCACCCACAAGGGTTCCCAGAAGATAATGCTAATTGTAGAAATAGGAACCTCCCTACACAGAGGAAAAAATAAAATAAAATTAAAAAATCAGAGAAACAAGTAATAAAAATAATACAGAACTCACACATAATAAGAGATGTAGAAATAAGGAAATAAATACCCAAGACTGGCAGAACAAGCTCTGCAGTCCACACTAGACCCTAGAATCAGGCAGGAATTTCACAAAGAAAGAAGAGGGCTGTGGGTGCTAGCAAGGGAGGAACACAGTAAATGTCAAGTAGGGCTCACTCCCTGTAGGGAAATACTGAGAACAGATGCTAGCCCTTGTGATTCAGAGCTCAAGTTAACAAGGATTTGAGAAAGAGGAAATTAGAAAGTGCCTGGGACCAATGTCTAGGGGGTGTAGTCCTTGGAGTACAACAAAACATGGTAGAAGAGAGTAGAGTACCCTTGAGCCTTGGCAGTCAAGGAAAATGGTATACATTGAAGATAAGAATTCTACTGAAACAAGACAATATCAAAGAATCATGAAGAAGTCTAAAGAAAGAATCTTTTACTCTTATTTCTGAAAGTGCTGATATCATCAAAGGGTGAAAACACTCCTTTTTATTCTATTTTTAAAGTTTGCCTCTGTGTGTTATCTCAAGGGTT
>NW_023246869.1:0-2357 GCF_002007445.2 Ailuropoda melanoleuca | reverse complement strand
CCCATAACGCCGGGATCACGCCCTGAGCCGAAGGCAGACGCTTAATGACTGAGCCACCCAGGCGCCCCTTTAAACTATTCTAAAAATAGAGTACACTGATCATTATACAGCGAGATCCCCTGCTCGAATTTTTTTCGTAATTTTTTTGGAAAAGAAATATTTGTCCAGTGTTACATATGACATACTTTTGAAAGGAAAACCATCTCCCATCAAAATGAATTTCAAAGAACCCAGAAGATGCTTTTGTTGTTTTGTGTCTCTTAAAACAATTGCTTTAAAAAGTTAGGATTCACTGAGAGAAATTTGACAGCTATAGAGCTTTCAGTGCAAGGATAGGAACACCACAAATTCCTCTAGCCTTCAAAAAATCAGTTATTTCTAATATGAAAAATATACTTGAAAATGAAGCACATCCTGTCCCTGCTTTCAATTCCTACCCAGAGTATATGATAATGATCTCTACTGCTGGTGATAAATGTCAGTTTCCATAGGTCTAATATGTTCACTCTAATTTCCAAGTTGCCAGAATTGAGTAGCAATACCTTTGACTTCAGGAACTGGTATATACTGGTCTGTACTACAGATGGTGGTATTTAACTGTTAACAGCATACTGCAACGACAACCAAAAAAGTACTTTATCACATACCTAAGATATAATAAAAAAATGTAACGGTAAAGATCACTTATTCTTTCATATAAAGGAATAACTGCTCAAGTGATACCTAAAAACATAAGGAAATTCTTCTCGTTAGGATAAAAAAAATTTGCCTTAAGTGTAATTTTTGACTATTTACCATCTACTATTATTAAGTTTAATATAAACATCTATAGCATCTGTCATAGATCTAGGGGAACTGCTGATGTTTTTTGTATTTAAAGTCTTATATTCTGTAAAGAACACTGAAGGAGGTGCTATATGATATAAAGGATCCTCAAAGGAGATTGATTAACCTTTTTGAATAACCAGAAAGTTAGCTGCTTCACCTCACATTAACTTTTTTAAGAAGCATTGTTTTCATTACATAGAAATACTGTGTTTTCTTTTATCAGTTCTCATTTCCCCACCCCCCAAACATTCCGCAGATGACAACATGAGCCACATTCTGAAGAACACTCTTTTGAAACACCTGGGTGGTTCAGTCAATGGTTAAGCATCTGGCTCTTGATTTCAACTCAGGTCATGAGATCAGGGTCATGAGATCGAGCCCTGCCTGGCTCTGCCCTCAGCACGGAGTCTGCTTGAGACTCTCCCTCTCCCACTGTCCCTCCCCCTCTCTAAAAGGAATAAATAAAACTTAAAAAAAAAAAAAAGATAATGATTACTGAGCATCTGTGTGGTATCATAAAATTTGCATTTTAATCTACACCTTTTCAGCATTATGTCATCACGAATTTGAGTTTCTGTTTATTACAAATGGTAAAAAGTTTTTGTAGTGTACCAAGATTAGTTCTGGTAGTTCCAAGTGCTGTTGATTTGAAACCTTGAGACCAATCATCTTTGCTGTGGAAATTAAAGGTGTTTAAAGGTTGTAAGAAAAAGTTGTAAGTTTTCTATTTTGTATGCTTTAAGAGATAAGTTTTGCTTATTGTCTTGCACTGCCCTGAATCTAACAGATTGGTAACAACCATTACATATTCCACTGGTGTAAGATCTCAAGTATTTCCACTTTAAGTTAGAACAAGATTTTGCAAGCATTTATACTTGCAATGGTATTGGGTCCATTACAATGTAAAGTTCAAAGATCACTGGAAGGGGAGGACAAAATTAAGAGCATACTCCTTGGCCTAACATTAAAGACCACCAAAATTAATCTCTACCTTTTTCTTTCCAGTACTGTTACCCTTTATTACAACAAAAATTGCTAGCTGTCCTTTTCTTTGTCTTCTCTATATTCAAAGTCATTGTTTACATATAAATTGCCCCCTCCCTCTACAATGCCATTCCCAGCCTGCACATCATTCATTTAACTTATCCAATTCAACTTCCTTCAAGAAATCTTCTCAGTTGATGAAACACAAATCAAATATTGGTTTGTAGAAAGCTATTGGCCCTTGATCTCTCCTCATCTTTTGGCATCTGACACTAATAGTTGTCTAAATATGTATGATATGTACTTACATAATGACATACTCTTTAGTGGTGTCTATGTATAGCTTATTTCCTCTCACAGAGAATCATTACTTGAAGGTAGAAACACTTTAATGTCTGTATCTCCCTAGACCTGTGGGGAATATAATGGATGTGTAGATGCTTAACATTTTTGACTGATCACAACTTTTAATTGTTGACAATCATCATTTTTGAGAGTTAGTCTTTTTTTTCTTTCTCTCTTTCTTCTTTCTTTCTTTCTTTCTT
>NW_023246868.1:0-2357 GCF_002007445.2 Ailuropoda melanoleuca | reverse complement strand
GAAACAGTTCTCCTTATCTTATCTGCTTCGATTTAAATATATATATTCATATATATATGTCTGAATTTTAAGCTTCCTTGTTGATTACATGTCTGGAAAATATAATTCTTCCTCTTGCTACAATTTGTTTCTGAAATCCATCTAATTATGCCCTCCTTGCTTGTGTTCAATTAAGAATTACAGCGAAGGGGCTTGAAATAACTTGAGAAGTCATGGCCTTAACACCTCATGTTCCCCCCCGCCAAAAAAAAAAGTCTGAGTAAGAATCAGATTTCCCTGCAGTCACATTGTTTGATAAGAGGAGATCCTGGAATCAAGGCTTTCTGACTTGAGTAATTTTTGTTATTACTGGAGACTAATTCAGAGACAGGAAAGAGTTATACTTAAAGGCTATTTGTGTAACAATATAGCAGTGGAAACATTTCAGACTTCCTCTTATTTTAGGTACGTTTCATTGGCATTATTGCTGTGCTCTTTTCCTACTACTGTATCCCTACTACTTAGCATAAATCCTGGATAAATAAATGACACGTTCTTATGGCAATGGATGCTAAGATAGATACATTAATATCTTTGCTTGCTTTTGTCATCCTAAAATGAGCACTGTATGCTGTGGTTTAGATTAGCCAGAACCATTTCAGTTTTGATGAAGAGTGTTGTTGAAATGTGCTTATTGTTCCTTGACTTCTCAAGGTTATCTCAAGCAATCATGAGTCATCACAAGTAGGAACTAGGAGAATACTTAGGACACTTCAGAAGGGCAAATAATGCTTCTACTGTTGCATCAACATGTTTTAATACCAATGAAAGCAGATTGGAGAATAAATCTATAGCATCTTTGAAAATTTTTTTAAAAAAGCAACAGCAACAAAAAAGGCATAATTTGTGCCCACCAATATGATAAGGTAGGTCCTTTGCTTTTAATTCCTACCCAAAGAGCAGATGATTCAAAGTTAAACAACTTTTCCTGTGTGTTGTCATTGAAACCAACAGTAAAGTTCATTCTTGTCATTGACTCACAGACCATAAACATTGCCAAATTCCTGATGGTGGATGGTACCTGAGGCCAAAACAGTGACATTAACTGCCTCCACTAGAAGATAAGCTTCGTGAAGGAGGCTTTTTTGTTTCGGTCTCTCTCTCTTTTTGAAAATCATTTATCGATGTATTACCAGCTACTAGAATAAAAGCATTCTAATCACAACCCTCATGGTGCCTAATCTGTTGACATCTCTCCTTCCCGTTTGTCCAGGTACCATCTAGAACATAGTCCCATCGATCACCTGCCCTCTGGAAAACCCCCATGCCCATTAGGCTCTGCTGTTTCATGTTTTTGTAACGTGAAATTGCATCCTCATCCGTCCACAGCCTAACACTGGGCTTCACCTTCTACCGCTCTGCTGTATTTATTATTTTTCCAGAAATAACAACATCTTTACAGTTCTCTTTAAGAAATCACATTGTCCATAACTCTCTATCTACTCACAGAATCTCCTCTTTACTTGGAATGCTCTTTCCCACAGTGTCTAGTGGATACATTGTTACCCAATCTCACCTGTGGGAGTGCTTTCCATACTAACTCCATCTGTGGCTCTCCGCCTTGCTCACCTCTGTTCAAGGACCTCTCTGGGAGCTACTTGTTCTGGGCCCCGTGGAGATTAACATACATATCTTGGAAATGACCATCAAGGCTGGCATGCCGGGAGGCTTGCTTCGGCCTCCCATGAATCTGTTGGGGATAAGATAGTCTTTCCTCTTCCTGACGCACGGGTTGTGCCACAAGAGGTCTGTTACACGTTAGCTGTCAGTAGGTACAGGCAAACCATTTGAAGTACATGCAGGCCCTCTGATCTCACTACGAAGCCCTCCTTGCATCCCTTTGCTCTGTGAAATCTGTAGACTGTGGTCTGGGCTTTGCAGAGAATGGCCGTACAGCTACACTTGTCATCCACCCCACTCCCCGTCAGGAAATTACCCCGAATAAAACTCTGGGTGAACCATATGGAGTAGCCTGCCTCATTTTTCAGTCTCTAAGTGACTTCTCAGTTCACAGTTTCCTTTCCACCTTCTAACATCCTCTCAAATACTGGGACTCCATGAACCCCTTATCTACCTCTGAGATTTCAATACTTTCATCAAGATGATGAAAATATATTAAAATTTGTTCCCGTTTATTTCTTAAGGATTTATGTAGTGCTTATTATGTACATTCATTGCGGCACTAGTGTACTTTGTTGTAGTGATATATTTAACATTCTCCCTTATTAACATTCGGGATTCTCGAACATCGAATCTGTCTCTTATTAGCCTCTGAAATACTAGAACATAACTCAGTACTTGGCAGCTAGCAGGAGCCC
>NW_023246867.1:0-2357 GCF_002007445.2 Ailuropoda melanoleuca | reverse complement strand
ACAACGCCGGGATCACGCCCTGAGCCGAAGGCAGACGCTTAACCGCTGTGCCACCCAGGCGCCCCCAAAGATCATTTTTAATGGTAAAAATATAAACATTTTAATGGACAGAAGTCTTAACCATGGTAGGGTCTGGATGTTTGAATTACAGGTGCTTTTTACTTTGATAACATTTTCATACTTTATTGCCATGTGCTTATATTCTTATAGCTTTATTTAAGTATTTACGTGCAATTAAATTCATCGATTTTAAGTGCACCATTCTGTAAGTTTTGAAAAATATACAGTTTTGTAACTACCACTGCATTTATAACATAGAACATCTTCCTAACCCCTCAAATTTTGTTCATGCCCCTGTGCAGTCTCCTACCCCCTCTTCCCAACTTCTGACAACTAATCATATGTTTTCTATCACTACAGTTTTGCCTTGTCTAAAATTTCATACAGATGGTGTTAAAAAATTGGGCAACATCCCATTTAGCAGGTAAAGGGGAGCTCCACTAAGCTAAACAAAAATAAAAAAACTTTTTAAAGGTAGCGGGCATGAAGATATGAAGAAAGGAATTTATTACCAAGAAATAACTTGGTTAGACAACGTTGCCCGCCTAAGAGGAACAGAAGGGATACATCAGTAAGTTTCCTGGTGTTGACCAGGAAATTCTATGTTGACTGACTACAGGTTACATTTCTGGGGGCTGAAACTACACTTAGGTTAGGTATTAAGTTTTGGTTTACTGACTTGGGGCCTGAATCTAGGTGATGCCATTTTGAGCCTGGGGTTTTCATTTTACCAATGGAATCATATAGTATATTGCTTTGTGACTGGCTTCTTTCTTAACATAATACTTTAGAGATTTGTCATTGTTCTTGCACGTATCAGTGGTTCTCTATGTGGAGGGATATTCTCTCGTATGGAGGTAACTTCACAGTTGGTGGACTCGGGGTTGTTTTAGGTTTTCAACTGTTATGAATAAAGCTGTTACGAATGCTCACAGCTAAGTGTTTGGACACATGTTTTCATTTCTCTTTAGTAAATATCTAGGAGGTGAGTTGCTGGGCTGTATGGTAGGCATGTGCACATTTAATTCTATTAAAAATTGCCAAAATGTTTCCCAAAGTGGCCATACCATTTTGTATTCTCACCAGCAACGTATGAGATTTCCAGTTACTTTACATCCTTAGTAACAACCGATATTGTCAACTTGTTTTTATTTTAGCCATTCTAGCAGGTATGAGGAGATATATCCTGGTGGCATTTACATTTTCCTTATGACTAATGATGTTGAATATCTTCTCATGGGCTTATTTGCCATCTGTGCATCTCCTTCGGTGAAGTATGTGTTCTACTCTTTTGTCCATTTAAAAATTGCTTTTGTCTTTTTATTGTGTTATGAAAGTTATTTATTCTGTATACAAATTTTTTGTCAGACACATGTTTTGCAAATATTTTCTTGTAGCTTGTCACTTGGCTTTTCATTTTCCAATGTATTTTGAAGAGCAGAAGTTTTTAATTTGGATAAAATCTAATTTTTCATTTTTTAACTTTAAATTTTGTGCTTATTTTTCTACTTTAAGAAATAGTTGCCTAACCCAAAGTTACAAGTATTTCTTCCTGTGTCATTTTTCTAGAAGTTTAAAAGTGTTAGATGTTACATTTATTATCCATTTAATATTTATGTTGTGAGCTAAAGGTCAAGGTTCATTGTTTTTGCATATGGACGTCTAATTGTTTTCGCACTACTTGTTGAAAAAGATTATCCTTTCTCCATCAAATTGCCTGGGCAGTTTTGTTGGAAATTAATTGACCATATATGTGTGGGCTTATTTCTGGAATCTCTATTCTCTTTAAATGATCTTTTGGTCTGTCTTTGCATCAGTACCACACTGCCTTGATTACTATATGTATGTATGTGTGTGTGTATCTCAGTCAGGTAATACAAGTTCTCCCACTTTGTTCTTTTTCAACACTATTTAAGGTAATGGAGGTCATTTGTATTTCCATATAAATTTTAGAATTAGCATGTCAATTTCTATGAATATGTTCTCCCGGGATTTTCTTGTACAATGCAATATGGCGAGAAAAACACAAAAAGCATACAAATTGAAAAGGAAGAAATAAAACTCTCTTTATTTGCACTTTCATCCTCATGGTGATTCATTTCCTCACGTGGCCTGTGAGAATTTTGCTAGTTCATCTTCAGTGAGAGTTGCCCCAATAATCCATACCTTGAAGACCCGTATGTCCTGAGCTATGCATTGGAATCTACAGAAAAGCTACTAGAAGTAGTAAGTGAGTCTGGCAATTTCACAAGTTGTAAGATAAAATATACAAAAAACAATTTTTCTATATTACTAGC
>NW_023246866.1:0-2356 GCF_002007445.2 Ailuropoda melanoleuca | reverse complement strand
GTCAAAGCCCATTTTCGCCTTTCTGCTGCAAAGCTGAATGCACCACGCTCTGAGCGCATTGAGAACAGGCCTCCGAGTTGCCGTTTCATAGTTGCTTAAACGAGATACAGTCAAATCTCATTACAAAGGAACTCTCTGTAGCGCGAGCTCTCACCAAATGTCTGATTGATTCAATTCCGCATGAACACCGTAAGTTCTCTCCTCCAGCAAGGAGCTCCAGTCTTCGTCCTCCGGAAGCAAACAGTTGGACACGGCCTTGGGTGGGCCAGAGCCCATCTGGTCCCCATCGCAGGCCGCGGCCCCCGCCCACTGATCCTTTTCTGGGTGCGGGTACAGACCTGGCAGATGACGCCTCCTCTGCGAGCAAAGTCATGAGAACTGGGGCCTCGATCCAGAAAGACAGAGTCTCCCTTCCTGGGGGCGGAGAGCCATGTTTGACACAGCCTCACTGTCCTGAAGGGGACGCTGCTAGCTGGTGGCATGTGAGCCAGGTCAGGGACTCCATGCCCTCGGAGGCACCCGCTCACGTGGAGATGCCGGTGGAGGGCGTGCCCTGCAGACGCTGAGCTCGTCTGCTGTGGGGTGAGATGCCACACCACCTGGACGCGCCCTGCCCCCGCAGCCACCGCACCCCGGCTGTGCCTCCTGCAAAGAGTGTCTGCATTTGGCCCCACGGAAGGCCGACAGGTCTGAGCCTGGGCTCAGGGTGCGGGCAACACGGCCCTGAGTTGCTGATGAGGAGAAGGGATGCATTTCACCCCCTGCACTCAGAGCCCCTGATGAGGCCCCGCCTCGTCAGCTGGGCCAGCAGCAGGCACCAAGGGGGGCTCCTAGCTCCTGCCTACGTGATGGGTCCCCCAGGCCCTGTGCAGTCTCACACCTCCTAGCCCTGCTCCCCACCAGAGGGACTGTCCTGGCTTCATCCCCTCCCTCTCCCAGATCCCAGAGGCCTTCTCTCCATCAGGAGCTGGAGGCTGCGAGCTAGCTCGGGCCACCGCTTTGGGTCTGGGCTTCCCTCACATTCATTCTTTAGGCAGAGAGACCTCATCACCCCGTCGGATGGTTCTGGATTTCCCTTTTGATTCCTTCTTCGACCCAATTCAAAGAAGTGTTCAGAACTGTGCTGTTTAATTTCCATATATTTGTGAATTTTCCTGTTTTCTCTTGTAACCGGTTTCTAGTCTCACGCCATTGCAGTCGGGGAAGATACTTGGTGTGATCGCAGTCTTCTTGCAGTTGCTAAGGCCTGTTCGGTGGCCTAACATACGATCTCTCCCAGAGAGCACTCAGTGTGCTTGAGAAGAATGTGTATCTGCCGCTGTTGGACGGAATGTTCCGTGTATGTCTGTTAGGTCCATCGGTCTAAGATATGGTCCAATGTTTCCTTATTGATTTTCTGTCTGAGCGATCTATCCATTACTGAGAGTGGGGCATGGAGTCCCTGCTCTTCCTGTCTAGCTGTTTCTCCCTGCAGATCTGTAGAATTTGCTTTATGTATTTAGGTTCTCCAATGTTGGGCGCATAGGTATTTATGTTATATCCTCTTGATGAACGGACTCCTTTATTATTACGTAATGACCTTCTTTGTCTCTCATTAAAGTTTTGACTGAAAATCTATTTTGTCCATTGTAAGTATAGTTACCATGACTCTCCTTTGGTTTCCATTTTAATGAAATATCTCTTTCCACCCCTTCACTTTGAGCCCATGTGTGTCCTTTGAGCTGAAAGGGTTTTCTTACAGCATATATTTCCAGCTTGTTTTTCATCTATTCAGCCACTCCATGACAGAAGATGGGAGAATTTAATTCATTCCCATTTAAAGTAATTATTGATGGACAAGGATATTGAAAGATAATTACTACTGCTGTCTTCTTAACTGTTTCTGGTCGTTTTATAGTGGCCTTATTCCCCTCTCTATTGCTCATTGAATTGGTGATTTTCTATAGTGCGTGGCTTTGATTCCCTTCTCTTTATCCTTCATATATCTGTTGTAGGTTTTGGCTTTGTGGTTTCCATGAAAATAAGCTCATTTTGAAATATTGTGTTATACTAATGTGTGTGTGTGTGTGTGTGAGAGAGAGAGAGAGAGAATCTTTTCATGTACTTATTTCCATCTGCATATCATCTTTGTGAAGCATATGTTCAATTTTTTTGCCCTTTTTAAATTGAGCTGTTTTCTTATTATTTCACTTTGAGTTTTATATATTCTGTGTACAAATCCTTTTTCAGGTATGTGATTTTGAAAATACTCTCTCCAGTCTCTAGCTTGTCTTTTCCTTTTCTTTTTTTTAAATAATTTTTTATTATATTATGTTAGTCACCATACAGTACATCCCCAGTTTTTGATGTAAAGTTC
>NW_023246865.1:0-2356 GCF_002007445.2 Ailuropoda melanoleuca | reverse complement strand
CTCCAGGGGTGGTAGGGCCCAGAGGGTCCTGTATGACCGGGTTGGCCTTGGAAATAGTTGGCTACTGACCTCCCCCCTCTGAGTTGCCCTCCCGAGTGAAGGCTGTTCACTGATAAATGATCTGCACCAGATTAAAAAAATTAAGTATAAATAAAAAAAATTCAATATTCATTTGCCTGCTTCTCTGGTCCATATGATAGGTTAAAAGTGCCTTCCCCATAGCCTCCAAAGGCACATTTCACCTCCAGCTGAAGAAAATGAGAATATTTGTCCCTCTCACTCCCAGTTCTAAAATTCCTACAGAGATACGTGTTTGGCCACAGTTCTACAAAGGGCCCACATCCCAGTTGAAGCTATACTTACTGAGAGTCAAGGTCACATTATGCTAAATAGCTTGCATGGTGCCCAGGTTGATTGGGGTGGACAACTACATGTGGTGTCAGGAGCTGGGCAGCATCTTCACAATGCCTTTGTATGCAACATGTTTTAAATCTAGTTGCAAAAGAGGTATGAATGAAACATCAAGTTTGCTTCTGTGAATTGCCACAGAGTCAGCCTGGTTCTGTACTTAGCACGGTTGTCTGGCTTCCTGGTTTGAAAGCTTCCTGAGTATGGTACAGGTTGCAGTTCCCTTGCTGGGCCAGTTCTAGAGTGCAGGATTGAAACTGTCCTGGCAGCTCAGCCTGGAGTCAATTTCTTTAGCTTTTTCCAATGTTTCTGTGAATTATCTATATAACTTCTAAAATCCCTTTCTCTATAAACCAGGTAGAGTAGATTCTCTCATTAAGAACACATACCCACGAAGATCCTTCTTAGAAAGTTTTTCTCTTGTAACACCCTCAGGTGGACACCTCTATTCTGTTTTCAAACGCAAATAAGTTTTAAACTGTCCTTGATCCATTAAGGTATCCTACCTGTCTTAATTGCAAACTTACGTTAGTTCAGAAAAATGTATCAGGACATATTCTATGCCTTAAAGTCTGCTAGATTCAGAGCTAATACAAATAAATACAATATGATTCTTATGTTTAAAAAGTTTTTTTTTCTGTGAACAAAATGCACAGAAATTAAAAAATTTATCTTTGATAAAATTTTTTTTTTCCTATAGTCATTTACTACATGATTAGCAATGTACAATTTTGGAAGACTTGCTTCCTCTAAACTCATGATGTGTTTGGCTGACTTGTATTTTTGCCATAGTATTTGTCATACATCTTTGTAGTTATATGTATGGGTGTAGGTATCCATGTGTAACTTTGTATGTACAGTTTTATCTTTTCATGTGGAAGCTCCTTTGGCGTAAGGCTCATATACTATTTCTCTTTCTAAAATAATATATTTCAGAAATCCTTAGGACACAGCTGGTACTCATAAATAGTTACTGAATGAAAAAACAACCAAAGTAGGCAAGCTATATCAGAAAGAATCCTAAAGACCCTATCGAAAATTAGGCAGAAATAACCTCTCTTTTACTGTGGAGTTCTTCTCCTAACGAGGCCTCCTACACTTCCCAACATATCTACCAATTATGAGGTTAATTTTTGTTTTGCTTTGTTTTTTATTGCTGTACGGGCACAGAACTAATGACAAGATCAGCCATATTCCCAAGGAATGAACACATGATGAACGCCCTCCGTTTCGTCTCATTTCCCCAGCCCTGTCTTGGACTGTGCCTACCTTAATTTATGACAAAAAATGCCTTTAGGAATAATGGGGTTTCTGAAACCAGTGTTCTTATGGATTAGCATTTTCTGGGGAGCTTTTTAAAAATTTGTGATGCCTAGGCCATATCCCAGACCAATTAAATTAGGAGCTCTTGGGGAGAGCCCTAGGCATCGACTTGTAAAACTCCCAAGGAATTCCAATGTTCAGTCAAGGCTGGAAGCACTGCTCTAATGATTTAATGATTTAATATACTTTAATCAAGTGTATCTCTAAGAAAGTCTTAAGATGAAAAGCTACTCAGCTTTGTGTTATTGAATCCATCGGAAAGAGTTTGCAATCTAAATAAATGTGTAAATAAGACATTTTTAAGTATCCGCAAAGAGAGAGAGCTTAACTCCCAATCATAATAATGTATGCGAATCATAGGCTTTCAGTATTCCAAATTGTTCTAGTGCAATCTAATCTCTGTATTGTTTTAAATTGAGTATATATGTTGTCCACTGGAACAGAATTCTATTTCAGAGTTTATGACAATTAAACTTCCTAACTAAAACACGTTTAATTTATTTCAAATAAGAACATAATCAGTTCCTTAAAAAAAAAAAGTCAAAAACTGAACAGAAGCCTTGTTCTTCTTTTATGTTTCTTTTTTTAAAGATTTTATTTATTTATTTGAGAGAGAGAGAGAGAG
>NW_023246864.1:0-4548 GCF_002007445.2 Ailuropoda melanoleuca | reverse complement strand
AAGGATGATGATAGTGCTAAGACGGCCAGCACTGTGTTGTTTCTGACAGAAATGTTTTAGGCACTTTCGTTCCATTGCCACCAGCAGTTTTAATAGGATTTACCCATGAAGAAAACATTGCATTGGAGGCAGCTTTGGCCAAATTTTGTATCTCAGTGCTGTGTTCATCGTGTTTCACTCACGGTAACAAAGCACCTTGATTTTTGTTTCACGGTGTATAAGGCCACTGTTACTTCAAGGGCTTTATCTTCGCACTTTGTTTCTTGGTTCTAAGTGCTGGATACTTCGAAGTCACATTCACCCAATGGGGAATCTGGGTCCCAAGGAAATGCGGATGTTAGCTGGAGGTGTTATCCTGGACGCTCTTCTTTAATACCAATAAGAAGGGCGCTGAGTCCTCGAAATTCTTGAACTTTTTCATTTAGACTCCCTTATTTAAGTGAGATGATGTTCGTTGATATTTCCCTGGATTGTGTGGTGTCTCAGAGACCACTATGTGGCACTCTCGCCAGGCTTCCGTGAACACTTTCCCTCATGATTCCCTATTCACGAAGGATGATGATTATGCTAAGAGGGCCACTGCACAGTGTTGTTTCTGACAGAAATGGTTTAGGCATTTTCGTTCCATTGCCACCAGCAGTTTTAATGGGATTTACCCATGAAGCAAACATTGCATTGGAGGCTGGTTTGGCCAAATTTTGTTTCTCAGTGCTGTGCTGATCGTGTTTCACTCACGGTAACAAAGCACCTTGATTTTTGTTCCACGTTCTATAAGGCCGATGTGACTTCAAGGGCTTTATCTTCGCACTTTGTTTCTTGGTTCTAAGTGCTGGATGCTTCCAAGGCACATTTACCCAATGGGGAATCTGGGTCCCAAGGAAATGCGGATGTTAGCTGGAGGTGTTATCCTGGACGCTCTTCTTTAATACCAATAAGAAGGGCGCTGAGTCCTCGAAATTCTTGAACGTTTTCATTTAGACTCCCTTATTTAAGTGAGATGATGTTCGTTGATATTTCCCTGGATTGTGTGGTGTCTCAGAGACCACTATGTGGCACTCTCGTCAGGCTTCCGTGAACACTTTCCCTCATGTTTCCCTATTCACGAAGGATGATGATAGTGCTAAGACGGCCACTGCACAGTGTTGTTTCTGACAGAAATGGTTTAGGCATTTTCGTTCCAATTGCCACCAGCAGTTTTGATAGGATTTCCCCTGAAGCAAACATTGCATTGGAGGCTGATTTGGCCAAATTCTGTTTCTCAGTGTTGTGTTCATCTTGTTTCAGTCACGGTAACAAAGCACCTTGATTTTTGTTCCACGTTCTATAAGGCCGATGTGACTTCAAGGGCTTTATCTTCGCACTTTGTTTCTTGGTTCTAAGTGCTGGATGCTTCCAAGGCACATTTACCCAATGGGGAATCTGGGTCCCAAGGAAATGCGGATGTTAGCTGGAGGTGTTATCCTGGACGCTCTTCTTTAATACCAATAAGAAGGGCGCTGAGTCCTCGAAATTCTTGAACGTTTTCATTTAGACTCCCTTATTTAAGTGAGATGATGTTCGTTGATATTTCCCTGGATTGTGTGGTGTCTCAGAGACCACTATGTGGCACTCTCGTCAGGCTTCTGTGAACACTTTCCCTCATGATTCCCTATTCACGAAGGATGATGATAGTGCTAAAACGGCCACTGCACAGTGTTGTTTCTGACAGAAATGGTTTAGGCATTTTCGTTCCATTGCCACCAGCAGTTTTAATGGGATTTACCCATGAAGCAAACATTGCATTGGAGGCTGGTTTGGCCAAATTTTGTTTCTCCGTGCTGTGCTGATCGTGTTTCACTCACGGTAACAAAGCACCTTGATTTTTGTTCCACGTTCTATAAGGCCGATGTGACTTCAAGGGCTTTATCTTCGCACTTTGTTTCTTGGTTCTAAGTGCTGGATGCTTCCAAGGCACATTTACCCAATGGGGAATCTGGGTCCCAAGAAAACGCGGATGTTATCTGGAGGTGTTTTCCTGGACGCTCTTCTTTAATACCAATAAGAAGTGTGCTGTGTCCTCGAATTTCTTGAACTTTTTCATTTATACCCACTTATTTAAGTGAGGTGATATTCGTTGATACTTCCCTGGATTGTGTGGTTATCAGAGACCACTATGTGGCACTCTCGTCAGGCTTCCGTGAACACTTTCCCTCATGTTTCCCTATTCACGAAGGATGATGATAGTGCTAAGACGGCCACTGCACAGTGTTGTTTCTGACAGAAATGGTTTAGGCATTTTCGTTCCATTGCCACCAGCAGTTTTAATGGGATTTACCCATGAAGCAAACATTGCATTGGAGGCTGGTTTGGCCAAATTTTGTTTCTCAGTGCTGTGCTGATCGTGTTTCACTCACGGTAACAAAGCACCTTGATTTTTGTTCCACGTTCTATAAGGCCAATGTGACTTCAAGGGCTTTATCTTCGCACTTTGTTTCTTGGTTCTAAGTGCTGGATGCTTCCAAGGCACATTTACCCAATGGGGAATCTGGGTCCCAAGGAAATGCGGATGTTAGCTGGAGGTGTTATCCTGGACGCTCTTCTTTAATACCAATAAGAAGGGCGCTGAGTCCTCGAAATTCTTGAACGTTTTCATTTAGACTCCCTTATTTAAGTGAGATGATGTTCGTTGATATTTCCCTGGATTGTGTGGTGTCTCAGAGACCACTATGTGGCACTCTCGTCAGGCTTCCGTGAACACTTTCCCTCATGTTTCCCTATTCACGAAGGATGATGATAGTGCTAAGACGGCCACTGCACAGTGTTGTTTCTGACAGAAATGGTTTAGGCATTTTCGTTCCATTGTCACCAGCAGTTTTGGTAGGATTTACCCATGAAGCAAACATTGCATTGGATGCTGGTTTGGCCAAATTTTGTTTCTCAGTGCTGTGTTCATCGTGCTTCTCTCACAGTAACAAAGCAACCTGATTTCTGACCTACTTTCTATAAGGCCAATGTGACTTCCAGGGCTTTATCTTCACACTTTGTTTCTTGGTTGTAAGTGCTGGATACTTCCATGGCACATTCACCCAATGGGGAATCTGCGTCTCAATTGAAAACGCGGATGTTTGNCTGGACGCTCTTCTTTAATACCAATAAGAATGGCGCTGTGTCCTCGAATTTCTTGAACTTTTTCATTTATACTCACTTATTTAAGTGAGATGATGTTCGTTGATATTTCCCTGGATTGTGTGGTGTCTCAGAGACCACTATGTGGCACTCTCGTCAGGCTTCCGTGAACACTTTCCCTCATGTTTCCCTATTCACGAAGGATGATGATAGTGCTAAGACGGCCACTGCACAGTGTTGTTTCTGACAGAAATGGTTTAGGCATTTTCGTTCCATTGCCACCAGCAGTTTTAATGGGATTTACCCATGAAGCAAACATTGCATTGGAGGCTGGTTTGGCCAAATTTTGTTTCTCAGTGCTGTGCTCATCGTGTTTCACTCACGGTAACAAAGCACCTTGATTTTTGTTCCACGTTCTATAAGGCCAATGTGACTTCAAGGGCTTTATCTTCGCACTTTGTTTCTTGGTTCTAAGTGCTGGATGCTTCCAAGGCACATTTACCCAATGGGGAATCTGGGTCCCAAGGAAATGCGGATGTTAGCTGGAGGTGTTATCCTGGACGCTCTTCTTTAATACCAATAAGAAGGGCGCTGAGTCCTCGAAATTCTTGAACTTTTTCATTTAGACTCCCTTATTTAAGTGAGATGATGTTCGTTGATATTTCCCTGGATTGTGTGGTGTCTCAGAGACCACTATGTGGCACTCTCGTCAGGATTCCGTGAACACTTTCCCTCATGATTCCCTATTCACGATGGATGATGATAGTGCTAAGACGGCCACTGCAGAGTGTTGTTTCTGACAGTNTCTGACAGAAATGGTTTAGGCATTTTCGTTCCATTGCCACCAGCAGTATTGATAGGATTTACCCATTAAGCAAACATTGCATTGGAGGCAGGTTTGGCCAAATTTTGTTTCTAAGTGCTGTGCTCATCGTGTTTCACTCACGGTAACAAATCATCTTGATTTTTGTTTCACGGTCTATAAGGCCACTGTGACTTCAAGGGCCTTATCTTCGCACTTTGTTAATTGGTTCTAAGTGCTGGATGCATCCAAGGCACATTCACCCAACGGGGATTCTGGGTCCCAATTGGATACGCGGATGTTAGCTGGAGGTGTTTTCCTGAACGCTATTCANTGCGGATGTTAGCTGGAGGTGTTATCCTGGACGCTCTTCTTTAATACCAATAAGAAGGGTGCTGAGTCCTCGAACTTCTTGAACTTTTTCATTTAGACTCCCTTATTTAAGTGAGATGATGTTTGTTGATATTTCCCTGGATTGTGAGTTGTCTCAGAGACCACTATGTGGCACTCTCGTCTGGCTTCCTTGAACACTTTCCCTCATGATTCCCTATTCACGATGGATGATGATACTGCTAAGGCGGCCACTGCACAGTGTTGTTTCTGACAGAAATGTTTTAGGCATTTTCGTTCCATTGCCACCA
>NW_023246863.1:0-2354 GCF_002007445.2 Ailuropoda melanoleuca | reverse complement strand
GCCTGATGTGGGGCTCGATCCCAGAACACCAGGATCACGCCCTGAGCTGAAGGCAGACGCTTAATGACTGCGCCACCCAGGCGCCCCTGTTTTTATTTTTTTTAAGATTTTATTTATTTGTTTGAGAGAGCGAGTGAGCAGCAGCAGAGGGAGAGGGAGAAGCAGGCTCCCTGATGAGCAGGGAGCCCAGTGTGGAGCTCGATCCCAGGACCCTGGGACCATGACCTGAGCCAAAGGCAGACGCTTAACACACTGAGCCACCCAAGCATCCCTCTCTTAGTAGTGTCTTTTGCAGAGCAGAAGTTTTTACTTTTCATGCAGACTACTTTTTTTTTCATTGATTGTGCTTTTGGTTTCATATCTTAACTGTTATCACCAAAGCCAAGGTCACCTTGATTTTCTGTGTTATCTTCTAGAAGTTTTGTGTTTTACATTTAGGCAGATGTATCAACGTTGAGTTAATTTTTGTGAAAGGTTGTGTCTAGGTGCCTTTGTTTGCGTATAGATGTCCAGTTGTTCCAGCACTATTCATTGAAAAGGCTATCCTTTCTCCTTTGAACTGCCTATGCTCTTTTGTCATATATCAATTGCCTACAGTTGTGTTTGTGTGTTTCTGAATGCTCTGTTCTGTTTTATTGATCTATATGTCTGTTCTTTCACCGATACCACATTGTCTTGATCCCGCTATAGCTTTATAGTGAGTTTTTAAATTCCGGTGTGATTGACATACAGCGTCATATTAGTTTCAGGTATATAATATAGTAATTCAATAATTCTGTACATTACTCAGTGTTCATCACAGTAAGTGTTCTCTTCAATCCCCTTCACCTGTTTCACCCATCATCCCACTCACCTCCCCCCTGGTAACCACCAGTTTATTCTCTATATTTAAGAGTCTCTCTTTTTGTTTGTCTCTGTTTTTCTTTGTTTGTTTGGTTTCTTAAGTTCCTCATATGAGTGAAATCATATGGTATTTGTCTTTCTCTGACTGATTATTTCATCTAACGTTATACTCCCTAGATTTATTCATATTGTTGCTGATGGCAAGATTTCATTCTTTTTTATGGCTGAGTAGTAGTCATTTGTGCATATATACCACATCTTTATCCACTCATTTCTGGTACAGAAATTTCTTGGTACAGGTCTGTTCAGATTATCTGTGGATGGCATTTGGGTTGCCTCCATTTTTTGGCTATTATAAATAATGCTACAACAAACATAGGGGTGCATATATCTTTTCAAATTAGTGTTTTTGTATTCTTTGGGTAAATACCTAGTATTGCTGGATCATGGTAATTCTATTTTTAATTTTTCGAGGAACCTCCATACTGTTTTCCAGTGGCTGGACCAGTTTGCATTCCCACCAACAGTGCATAAGGGGTTTTTTTTCCCCCAACATCCTTGCCAACACCTGTTGTTTCTTGTGTTGTTAATTTTAGCCATTCTGACTGGTGTGAGGTAATATCTCATTGTAGTTTTGATTTGCATTTCTCTGACTAGTGATGTTGAGCTTTATAATGAGTTTAAAGTCATATAATGTCAGTCCTCCAACTTTTTTCTTCAGTATTGTGTTACTTTTCTGGTTGTTTTACCTTTCCATATAAACTTCAGAATCCATTTGTCAGGTATCCACAGATGAGCTTGCTGAGATTTTGATTGAAGTTGCATTGAATCTGTAGATCAAGTTGGGAAGAATTGACATCTTAGCAATGTTGAATCTTCCAGTCCATGAACATGCAGTACTTCGTTTATTTAGATCTTTGATTTTTCATCGTTAGAGTTTACAGCTTACAAATAGTATGTATATTTTGTTAGATTTATACATAAATATTTTGTTTTTATGCTAAAGTTAGTTGTGTATTTTTTTAAAGATTTATTTTTTTGAGAGAGAGCACGAGCTGGGTGAGGGGCAGAGGGACAAGCAGACTCCCCACTGAGAAGGGGGCCTGACATGGGGCTGGATCCCAGGACCCTGAGATCATGAGCTGAGCTGAAATCAGACGTTTAACCAACTGTAACACCTAGGCGCCCCCTGTGTATTGTTTTTAATTTCAAATACCAATTGTTCATTGCTGGTATAAAGGAAAGCAATTGACTTGTGTATTAGCCTTGTATCCTGTGACTTTGCTGTATTTGCTTATTAGTTCCAGCAGTGACTTTTTGCTTACTTCTTTTTCTTTTTCTTCTTCAATTCTTTAATTCTTCGATTCAATTCTTCTTCTTTGATTCTTCTCTGATTCTTCGATTTAATTCTTTAATTTCTACAAAGACAATCCTGTCATCTGCAAACAAAGATAGTTTTATTTATTCCTTCCCAATGTATTTACCTTTATTTTCTTTAAAAAAAAAAAAAA
>NW_023246862.1:0-2354 GCF_002007445.2 Ailuropoda melanoleuca | reverse complement strand
CCAGTGCACCATGCAATATGTGCCCTCCTTAATACCCATCACCGGCCTATCCCAGTCCCCCACCCCCCTCCTCTCTAAACCTCTCAGTTTGTTGTTACATAGTCTTTCTATCCCTTCCTACTTTAGTGATGTCTAAGATGTCTTTCAGGTTACTTATTTCCATACTTAATGTCAACTCTTTTCTTTGTCTTATTTTTATGTTTATTTTCCTCTATTCTCTTCAGCAGAATTGGATATTCATAAATATTACAGGAAGCATACACTGCAGTGTTCCTGAAGTACCCTTTATCTTAGCTTTACTCTAGAAGGATGCATGGGGTGAACCAGATGAGAAGTAGAAAGGGTGGGAGGAAGGGAAGACACTGGGAGCCTCATGGGCAAAGGCAGGGGTGTAGGAGCCTGTGCGACCTGCTCAGGGGCTTGTAAGGAGTCTTGTAGGGCTGGAGATAGAAGGGGTGTGAGAATGGCTGGAAATGAAACCAAGTTTAGATCACTAACTTTGTGTGCCATGCTAAGGAATTTGGGCTTTATTCTAAATGCAATTGGGGAAACTGAAGAATGTTAAACAAGGAAAGGACATGATCAGATTTATATTTTAGAAGTATCACCATGTGGACAGACAGTGCAGGGGATGGATTAGACAGCTATGTGATTATATTTAGGAAATTCTTACATCAACCCACAATATACATTATTTAAGTACATCAGTTTACTTATGAGAACTTACACCATTACAATAGCTATGGGGCATGTGGACAGGATAATATAAAGTTGAGAGAAAAGGACTGGGTTCAAGGATATTTGGAGACATCAGTGTCCTCATCTGTCAAATGAAGGAATTGGATAGATAATATGAAAAAGTTCAAAAATGTATGAACTTGAAAGGATTTTAGAAATTATGTAGTCTGACAGGTTTGTAGATGAAAAAGTGTTATCTGTGACTGCTTCTAACTCAACGATTTGGCAATATCTGGAACATGAAGGCATTTTCCTAAGTGATGAGAATGAGTTTCCTTCTGGAAACTGCTTGTGGACAACTGTGGGCCTAAACTTTTGTCCCCAAAATGAGTAAAATAGGCAGTAAAATGGTTTGAAGGGGAGCAGGAGAGGCTTCCTCCAAAACCACTTGCTACTTCCCATAGTCATGCTTTAAACCGGTCACTGATAACTCATTAATTTGGGGCCTGGCTTTGTCCTTTCCAGGCTCATCTTTTGGAAGGCAGAGGCCCCAAGGTGAGGTAACACATTAGCTCACTAACATCTTTGAGTGAATTCAATTGTATGACATTTTTCTCAGGAAAGGAGGAGCCCCCGGGTAGATGAGGGACACTGGGACAAATTGGAGAGCCAGGATTGAAAGTCAAGGAAAGCTGTGAAGAAAGGAATGATTGTGGTACTAAGGCCTTTGAAATTTTTCCAAGGCCTGTCTGAGCCTGCTCTTCAATGTGGCTGATGTCCAGTTCTCTCTTTTGGATTCAGTTCTAGATAGAGCACAATGAGAGAGTGAGGAAACAAGAGCCCACTGGTCTCGTCTCATCATCTTGGTGTCTGCCAAGGTCTTAGAACCTTGAACAGTGTTTATCAAATAAGGCATACTCTTCTATTTCACTATCAGCTGTGTGTTAAGAGTGAATATTAATCACAATCTTTTTGCTTTAATTATAATGGACCTATTTAGATGTAGTTCTTTTCAAGAGTAGAACTATTTCTAGGGAGTATGAAATATATATAATGACTGAGAAGAACAGAAATAGCCACTAGTAGTCATAAGCAACTTTAATGGCAATTTAAATTTCACAGCCAAGTTTTTGGGCTGGGGATAAATAATTGTTAAAAAATATTCTGAACAGAAAGACAAAGATGTTAAATTTGAAACATATTGGCAGGCTCAGAATATCTGCAGAACAGATTCTGCAGATGAGTTATATTGAATTTATTTTTTAACAGGGCCATTCTCCAAAATAGCCTATAGTCTGATAGAATTATTAGGAAAAATCAGCTCCACTTCTAGTTTCATGTAACATTTATTCACTATTATGTTCATTATGTTGATTCTTATGTGAAAAATTGGGCACCCAGATATTTTATAGAGATTCATTAAAACATTTTACAGTACTTTGTTTAATACACATTTTAAGTGGGAGAGAGAGAATTTCATGGCCAACTTTAGTAGAACAGAATGACTGTTGGATTTTATTTGTGACCACATCAGCAACAGAAGCTGCAATCACAAGGTGCTTTAGCATTTGTTATTTCCCTGAGTCAATAGGTATGGCAGGGGATCATATTACTGGAGAATAGAATAGAATAGAATAGAATAGAATAGAATAGAATAGAATAGAATAGAATAGAAT
>NW_023246861.1:0-2353 GCF_002007445.2 Ailuropoda melanoleuca | reverse complement strand
CTTGTGTTCCCTCTCTCGCTGGCTGTCTCTATCGCTGTCGAATAAATAAATAAAATCTTAAAAAAAAAAAATATCTGCTTTAGGATGAAATGTCCTGAATATATCTGTGAAATCCATCTGGTCCAGTGTGTCATTCAAAGCCATTGTTTCCTTGTTGATTTTTCTGTTTAGATGATCTGTACATTCCTGTAAATGGGGTGTTAAAGTCCCCTACTATTGTTATCAATGAGTTTCTTTGTTATGAATTGATTTATATTTTTGTTTGCTCCCAAGTTGGAGCATAAATATTTATAATTGTTAGATCTTCTTGATGGATAGACCCCTTAGTTATCATATAACCCCCTTCTTCATCTCTTGTTACAGTTTTTGGTTTAAAATCTAGTTTGTCTAAGTATGGCTTCCCTGCTTTCTTTTGACATCTTTTAGCATGATAGATAGATCTTCATCCCCTCACTTTCATATTTCCATTTTTCTTTAGGTTTAAAATGAGTTTCTTGTAGGCAGAATATATTCTGATACCCTATGTCTTTTGATTGGAGCATTTAATCCATTTACATTGAGAGTGATTCTTGACAAGAGATGAATTAGTGTCATTGTGTTACCTGTAAGGTTGTTGTTTCTGGGGAAGTTCTCTGTTTCTAGTGTTTGTTACTTTTGGTCTTTTTTTTTTCCCCACTCAGAGTCCCCCTTAATATTTCTTGCAGGGCTGGTTTAGTGGACATGAACTCCTTTAGTTTTTGTTATTATTCTTTTTTTGGCTTAAACACCAGAAATTTATTTTTTTTATAGTTTTGGAGGCTAGAAGGCCAAGATCAAGGTCTTGGCAAGTTTGTTTTCTTGTGAAGCCTCTTTCCTTGTTTTGCAAATGGTCACGCTCTTGTTGTGTCCTCACATGGGCTCTCCTCTGGGGGCATGCATCTTGGCCTCTGTGTGTCTAAATTTCTCTTCTAAGGATACGAGTCTTGGGGTGTGTGGGTGGCTCAGTTGGTTAAGCATCTGCCTTTGGCTCATGTCATGATCCTAGTGTCCTGGGATCAAGCCTTGCATTGGGCCCCTGCTCAGTGGGGAGCCTGCTTCTCCCTCTCTATCTGTCCCTCTCCCTTGCTCATTCTCTCTCTCTCTCTCTCAAATAAATAAAATTTAAAAAAAAAAAAAAGGATACCAGTCTGATTAGTGCCTATCTCAATAACTTCATTTTAATTTCATCATCTCTTTAAAGGCCCTATCTCCTAATACAGTCACATTCTGAGGTACTGAGGATTAGGGCTTCAACACAGGGATTTTGAGAGGACACAGTTTGGCCCATAACATGTTGACCCATTAAACAATAACTTCCCATTTTCTCCTTTCCCTTAGCCCCTGACAACCACTCTGTTTTCTGTCTTTATGAATATGAACTTGACTAATCTAATTACTTCATAGAAGTGGAATCATACGGTATTTATCTTTTTATAACTAGCATAATGTCTTTAAGATTCTTCTATGTTGTAGCATGTGTGAGAATTTCCTTTTTAAGGCTGAATAATCTTCTGCTCTATGTAAGTATTACATTTTGTTGATTCATCTTTTGCTTTTACCTTTCAGCTATTGTGAATAATGTCACTATGAACATGGGGTATACAATTATCTGTTTAAGACCTATTTTAAAATTTGGGCTATACACTCAGAAATGGAAGTGTCCTGAGAATTTTTAAGCATGCATTAAAATTCTGGCTATCCTACTTATATATCTTTCCTTGGCTAATTCTATCTTTATTCTCTGACACCAAATCTTTGCTTTATATCACAAACTAAGGCCTTAAATTAAATTATTTATTTCTTCTAGGGTATGCATTAATTAGCTAATTATAAATGGATAAGAATCAGGACCTGCGAAATAAGAAACATCATAAATATTTATTTACTTATTGTCTCCTATCTTATTTATTTACTATTATTAATATACAGTGTATTTTTTTAAGGAGTACAGGTCTAAGATTCATTAGTCTTACACAACACATAGTGCTCACCACAACAGATACCCTCCCCAAAGTCCATCACCCAGCCAACCCATGCCTCCACCCACCTCTGCCACAGAAACCCTCAGTTTGTTTCCTAAGATTAAGAGTCTCTTATGGTTTGTCTACCACACTGGTTTCATCTTGTTTCATTTTTTTTCCTCTTTTTCACTATGATCATCTGCCTAGTTTCTTAAATTCCACATTACAATGAGATCATATGATATTGTCTTTCTCTGACTTATTTAGCTTAGCATAATACCTTCTAGTTCCACCCAGGTTGCAAATGGCAAGTTTTCATTCTTTTAATGGTTGTGTAATACTCCATTTTGTGTGTGTGTGTGTGTGTGTGTGTG
>NW_023246860.1:0-2352 GCF_002007445.2 Ailuropoda melanoleuca | reverse complement strand
CGCCTCTACCCCCTGCCAGAAGCTCCAGTTCCCCAGGGTCCCTGGCCCTGCTCTAGGGTGTGGCCTTCACAGGTCCTGCCCCCCCAAGCCAGAGGCAGCAGTCTCCAGGGTAGGAGGGACTGCGGGAGGAAGCTGGATAGGTGCCTCCGGCCCACTGTGAACCTGCAGCCCTTCCTGGCAACCCACTGCAAGTGGACTCTCCTTCTGGAGGGGTTGTTATAAAACCTGACCTTTTCTCCCACTGCTGGTTTGAAAACCCAGCTTCTGGGACCTAGAAGGAAAGAAAATCGTTTTTCAGGAAAAGCAGCCAGATTGCCCGCTGCTGAGCTGTATGTATGCACCCCAGAGGTGCCTTCTGATACCCTGGGATGGAGAAGAGCAGTATGAGCCCCTTAGTCCTGTCTAGGCCCAGAACCCCATGTTGCAGGCAGGCTGTTTTCAGCTGAGAGGGGTGTGGAGTTGACTTTGTTCTCGATACAGGGGTACGTGTGTGTACGTGTGTGTCAGAGATGCACTCGGAGTCTGAGACCCTGGGGGCAGTTGTGAGAGGGGGAGTAAGAGCAGGGGGTCAGCAGTCCTTTTGGTCAGAGCCCTTCAGTTCCCTTCCCTTGAGATGCCCCTTCCCAGAGCTGGGGGAGGGGTTAACTGAGTGACCAGCAGATAGTGGAAGACTCTGGGTTAGGCTGGCCAAGGAGGAAGGGATAGGTTGGTATTAAGGAAACTTCAGCCTCAGGGCCACTTTCCTTGGCAAGGAGCCCCCAGTTGGGAGTTGGTTGGAAATTCCACTTGGGGGGAGAGGCTTTCGTGGAGCGTGAGACTGGGTAAGCAGCTGCAGTGTGTGTGTGGGCCATGGTGGAGTGTGGTGTGAGGAGCGTGGGTCTTCAGCGTGGCCCCCCAAGGCTCTGAGTGAGGCCTGGAGATAGAGAGGCCTTTCTGGCCCAGTCATCCTGACCTCCAGGGTTGACATACCCAGGGAGAGAGTGGGATGGGGAGAGTCACTTGGGGGGCACTTGCCATTGGCACCGTAGCGTGCGCTCCAGCTCTTGTGGGGATGTTTCGTGCGGGGAAGGTATTCGCAGCTCCGTGCAGTCTCTCAGTCCCCCTTGTCTCTAGATGCTGCTCCACATGTCTTTTCGTGATGGATCTGAGTTTTCTCCTGATTTGAAATCTGGAAGCAGCAGGTACCTTCTGACCTTTACTCTTTTCGAATTCTCGGCCCAAGGCTCCCAGTTGCTATCTCTTTCTCTGGCTGGGCTTCATTGGTTCTGGGGGTCATGATCCCAACTAGAAAAGCTAAGGATGGGTGCAGCCGGGGAGTGTGGGGAGAGGGTACGCTGGCTCTCTGCAGAGCATCTTCCTGCCGGCTGGCAGGATGGGGGAAGCCCTTGCTTTTGGCACAGAAGCCCAGGATTCTGTGAGGATTGTCCTGTGGGGTCTAGACCCCACCTGTAGGGCAGGCAGGATAAGTGCCCTTCTTGCCCCAATCCCCTAGGCCAATGTCCTGACCTTTAAGCCTGCCCTGGATGCTCCCTTCTCAGTCTGTCTCAGACAGTGCACCCTCAGGCACAGTCAAGGTGGGACGGGAGAAGGCTGCTGGGATGCTGGGGGGAAGTCACTGGAAGTCCCGGGGCTGGGTCATTCTTGAGGCTCTAGCAGGCAGGCTGGCTGTCTGGCTAGGTGGGGTAGCAGGTGCAAGTGAGGCTGGGTCAGCTCAGCTGCTCCTGGGTGGCCCAGAGGCACTGAGTCCTGCTCGCGGACCTAGGCATTTGCTGAAGCCAGGAAGTAAAGCTGCTGCCTCAGCTTGGGCGGAGGACACCTCTCCAGTCGGTACCTGGGCAGATGCCCCACTGCTCGTGCCCACATCCCATGCTGGCTTCTTCTCTGATCTTGTCTCACCCTGGCCACAGCCCTCAGCTCTTCCTGTCCTGAGGCAGAGGTATGGTCAAAGGGAGAAGGGAGATCTTTGGCTCTGGCCCTCAAGGCCTTCTCCACTCCAGGCCTAGCCCTTGCTCTTTTACTTCTCTTCTTGCGGGGTAGGTCTCCTCCCTCTCCAGTGGAGGAATCCTTTCGCCTCCAGCTGTCTGGAGTGACAGGCTCACGGTGCAGTGCTCTGCCTCTAGGTGTCGCTGTCTCCCTACGGTAGCTCCCCCCCTGAGCGGGGCCTCCAGGGGAAGGAGTGACAAGTGGCCATTCTGCGTAGGGATGGGGAGGCGGGAGAGAGCAGGTTCTATGGGATTCTGAGGAGTGGACTTCTTTTTTTTTTTTTAATTATTCTTTTTTTTATTATAATGATTTTTTTATTATATTATGTTAATCACCATACAGTACATCCCCGGATTCCGATGTAAAGTT
>NW_023246859.1:0-4481 GCF_002007445.2 Ailuropoda melanoleuca | reverse complement strand
AACGCCAGGATCACGCCCTGAGCCGAAGGCAGACGCTTAACCGCTGTGCCACCCAGGCGCCCCCCCCCCACCCCGTGATTCTAATGTACATAAAGTTTGAGAAGCAGTGGTATAGGATACAAGGACATTGAGAGGAGACCTGGGTTATCCTACATTATTTCCTAACTTGATCATAATGGATAAATTAATTTTTCTAAGATCCAGTCTGCTCCTGAACAACAGAGATCATAGTACCTCTGGATCTGAATTGGTAGGAATGAGAAAATGCAGGGAAATCGTAACCAAGCTTGCCTGACACATAAAAGGAACTTAATAACTAGTAACTATTATTAAATATCTCTTAAAATTGCACTTAATTTATGCTTCTGATAGGTTTGGAATACCTGAAAAGATCATACCTCTTCTTTTAAAATAATTAATCATATAGTGGGACAATATNAGCCGAAGGCAGACGCTTAACCGCTGTGCCACCCAGGCGCCCCCCCCCACCCCGTGATTCTAATGTACATAAAGTTTGAGAAGCAGTGGTATAGGATACAAGGACATTGAGAGGAGACCTGGGTTATCCTACATTATTTCCTAACTTGATCATAATGGATAAATTAATTTTTCTAAGATCCAGTCTGCTCCTGAACAACAGAGATCATAGTACCTCTGGATCTGAATTGGTAGGAATGAGAAAATGCAGGGAAATCGTAACCAAGCTTGCCTGACACATAAAAGGAACTTAATAACTAGTAACTATTATTAAATATCTCTTAAAATTGCACTTAATTTATGCTTCTGATAGGTTTGGAATACCTGAAAAGATCATACCTCTTCTTTTAAAATAATTAATCATATAGTGGGACAATATATTGGAATACCAATCAAAATATTTCCTTCCATTGTACTGTTTAACATCTTCTCAACTTCACTTAGACTGTAGAGGCACTGATGGCCACAAGAGTGAGATTACACAGTCGGCCAGCGGCAGCGGAGAAAGCTCTGAGTGCAAAAGGTTAGGCCCTGATGGGTTTAAGGCAGAAACAATAGATATAAAGGAATAGAATCAGATTGATAAAGGAGGGTGGAACAGAGCATAGATTCTGGGCTTTTGGATTTCACTAACTAGTGAATTTTTTTTTTTAAAATAAGAGAAGACAAAATGATAGTGCATTAGTCAGGGTTCTCCAGAAAAACAGAACCAATAGTGTGAGTGTGTGTGTGTGTGTGTGTGTGTGTGTAGAGAAAGAGATAGAAAGAGAGAGAGTGTGTGTTATTATAAGGAACTGGCTCATACATTATGGAAGCTGACAAGTCCCAATCTGCAGTTGGCAAGCTGGAGACCCAGGAAGACCCAATGTTTCAGTTTGAATACAAAGGCATGAAAATAGCCAATATCCCAGTTTGGAGACAGTCGGGCAGCAGGAGTTCTTCTCTTAGTTTATTTGTTCTATCTAGGCATTCAACTCATTGGATGAGGACCAACTTTAAGGGAGGCAATATGCTTAACTCAGTTTATGGATTTAAACTTTAATCTCATCAAAAACACTTTCATGGAAAGACCTAGAATAATGTTTGACCAACTACCTGGGCACCCTGAGGTCCAGTCGACAAAGAAATAAATAATTACAGATAGTTAAATTTTTATTTTACCAAGTTAAGGACACTGCATTACCAATGCCTCATAAAAGAAGAGGCACATTCATGACTTTANGGATGAGGACCAACTTTAAGGAAGGCAATATGCTTAACTCAGTTTATGGATTTAAACTTTAATCTCATCAAAAACACTTTCATGGAAAGACCTAGAATAATGTTTGACCAACTACCTGGGCACCCTGAGGTCCAGTCGACAAAGAAATAAATAATTACAGATAGTTAAACTTTTATTTTACCAAGTTAAGGACATTGCATTACCAATACCTCATAAAAGAAGAGGCACATTCATGAATTTCACAAAGACCCTGTTTCTGAACAATTAATACACTGAATTCAGTTTTGTTGTATGAAAACTACAGTGCATTGTCCTTAATTTTCTGATTTTAATGTGGCCCAAAGAAAACTCTGCCAGGGGGCGCCTGGGTGGCTCAGTCGTTAAGCGTCTGCCTTTGGCCCAGGGCGTGATCCCAGCATTCTGGAACTGGGATCGAGCCCCACATCACGCTCCTCCGCTGTGAGCCTGCTTCTTCCTCTCCCACTCCCCCTGCTTGTGTTCCCTCTCTCGCTGCCTCCCTGTCAAATAAATAAATAAAATCTTTAAAAAAAAAAAAAGAAAAGNGCATTGTCCTTAATTTTCTGATTTTAATGTGGCCCAAAGAAAACTCTGCCAGGGGGCGCCTGGGTGGCTCAGTCGTTAAGCGTCTGCCTTTGGCCCAGGGCGTGATCCCAGTGTTCTGGGNAAAACTCTGCCAGGGGGCGCCTGGGTGGCTCAGTCGTTAAGCGTCTGCCTTTGGCCCAGGGCGTGATCCCAGCATTCTGGAACTGGGATCGAGCCCCACATCACGCTCCTCCGCTGTGAGCCTGCTTCTTCCTCTCCCACTCCCCCTGCTTGTGTTCCCTCTCTCGCTGCCTCCCTGTCAAATAAATAAATAAAATCTTTAAAAAAAAAAAAGAAAAAGAAAAGAAAAGAAAACTCTGCCAGGATGAAATGAGTCAGAAAACTGTGGTTTGGAGACTATGGGGAGAGAGCCTGCAAGGGAGTAAAATATTAAGGGGGGACGCTGCTAAAATCCAGGAATGATGGGACAAAGACCTGATTTTCTGTTAATGAGAGTATGGAAGGAGTGATGAAATTGTTAACCATAAAAATAAAACTGCTAGTATTATATCAGAAAAAAAAAGATTTATTCAGGAATAGCGGAGAATTACACTCTGGGACAAGCAAGCTACAGCAAAACCATAGGGCAGTCTGGAGAACAAAGGAAAGGAAAACTCTTTTATAGAGGAAAAGGGGGAAATTGAGAAGGCTGTTATAAACAAAAAGGCCATGGAAGTAAACGGAGTTCAAAGGATAATGGCTTTTCATTGGCTGAGTTATGGCGGTCTCTCATTGCTGGGCTGTTGCCTGGTTGAGAAGAGAAACCTTTCTTCCTCCTGGTGGAACAGTAACATTGTAGCTAAAACACTATCTACTTGCAAGGTAAGGCTCTTCCTGTTGGGTCTGCAAATGATGGCAAGTTGTAGGGCATGAAAGCTACCCCTTCTGGCCTCCAGAGTTCATCTTAAATGAGGTTTCCTCTTATTAATTTTTACAAAATACAGCAGGCAAGCCTCTAAGAGTCATTATACTCCTTGAGCTTTTCTTTTCTCACATGAGAAAGGTTGATTGAGATATTATTAAGATCTGGTTGTCAAATGTCATGATTCTAGATGTCCAAATGAAGTACACCTGCCAGATGACAGAAATAAAACCATATATCAAAAGCGTAAGCTTCAGGGACCTGATGAATGATGGTGTTACGGACAGAAAATTGTGAAGTCATACTATTCCTACCAGATGGCTTTAGTCATTCTAAGAAAATCCATGATTTTTTCCTTTTATTTTTAGAAGAGAAAGAAAACTGGGCTTGATCTTATCTTTTAAAAAAAGCAAAACAAAATAAAACAGCAAATTAAGTCCTTTGCAAAAATCTGTAGAGAAGGAAATAAATGGGCGCAATACTACTGCTTTAGCTGTGAAATATTTTTTAGATACTATGTATTTGTGCAAGTGCCATTTGAGACATAATGAAAAAATTAGTTGCTTTTCAAATGGACCATCATCCATTCTGCGTCACAGGTTGCCAGAACAAAGTAGTACGCTGCTAAAGAGGGTAAACATATAACATGGGGAAAGAGTCCAGGAACAGACTGATTAATTACAAGATCAGCTACAGGTGTCGTCCCTTACATTTAAATTAAAGGTGCCTACCTGCCATTTTTTAGGTGCTAACCTGGTTTAAAAGACCTGGTTATCTCCATACAGTAGATTAATTTCATTATCCTTAAATTTCAAATTTTTATGAAACAGTGAAAATACTGAATTGATCTTTAGTGAAATTGGGTGTAGCAGTCCCTCAATACTCCTTTCATGTAAGATGATCATGTATTTGAACATATTTATAAAAGAATCACAGCTTTGTCATTCAATATATTCTTCACATCAGTGTACTTTGATGGAATCTAAATGCCTATTTCAGCACAGGAATATTCTTTATACACTGGGCTCAATCAAACCTAATCTAAAGGTTGTATTTTCAATACAGATAAATGCACTGATGACTCTAATTTCACAGTCTTGTGCTATTTCTTAGCCAATAAAATTATGATTGACTTCCTATGTAATTATATGTGCTGGACTAATGGTTTATTTACACTTGTAATCTCTAATTCATGTTCTTTGAAGAGCTATTTTTACTTTAGTCTTTTCTCATTGAAGAATTTTAGGCATAAGAACAGAATATTGTTAATTATATAAATGTACAGAAGTTGAAAAATTCTAAATGAATAAAATCATA
>NW_023246858.1:0-2351 GCF_002007445.2 Ailuropoda melanoleuca | reverse complement strand
CCGGCGGGGGCACGGCGGTCACACAATCTACAGTCCGAAGCCCTGCCATCAGCCACCGTGTCCTCAGGCAAGCAAGGAGCAGCCTGACTTGCTGGCCGCGGTTTCTGAAACCATGAGGTAAGGTTGGTGACCTCGCGTGTGAAGATTTTATACATACTTTATTTAACGGAAGAACATAGACATGGGATGCATAGAGTATACGGCTCTGTACCTAGAAAAAAGTTCAATAAAAGGTAGTGCCTCATTAATTGAGACTTAGTAAAGACGATAAAAAAATTCTTTGAAAAGGACGAGCTGACGTTGCAGAAGGAGCCGTGAATGCACGGCTGTGTCTTTATAAAGCTCTGATTCAGACAGCGCACTTCTTGGGTTGTCCCCGACGCCCGTCTCCTGGAAGGGAGCTGAAGCCCTCAGCCGCTCCAAGGATAGAGACGCTTTTCTCCTGATGTTTTGTTATCTGCGTCTGCCTCTTCCCCTGCGAACCACACCTGTTTGGCAGAAAGTGCTCTTTCCTCTACGGTGGCTCCTGGGTGACTCTGTGTACCCTTGGCTTTCTCGTGCCTGCACCCAATGCTCAGCTGTCCCCACGTTGTCCCTCAACGGACTTCTCCAGCTCTGGCCGTCACTGCCCCTAAGGCGACACCACGCAGAGCCGAGCAGCGCTGCCTCTGAGGTTCCCTCCCCGTGCACAGCCGAGGGACACCGTGTGCAGCCTGTCCACGGCCATCGGTCCCCAGGACACCCCTTCGTCCGGATGCATGAGGCAGTGGGAAGGCGCACAGAGACCCCGGCCCGGGCAGGAAGACGACAGTGTCCTGGCTCAGTGCTGTCTGAAAGCAAGACCTCCCTCACCTAAAGGACATCCCGCGAGGATGCCTGGCCCTTGAGGTTTGGCTGGGGGCTTTGTTCTGTGTCATCTGCACAACAGGCCCCGAACGGAAAGAACAGCCACCAGGGACTCACCGACAGCCATCGTAACAGAGAAAGAGAGGCAAGTCACAACCCCCGCCCTTAAAACTTCTACCCGGAAGTGACTCACCTCATTTCTACCCACATTTGCATGGACAACGTAAGTCACATGGCCATACGAAACCTCCGGTGGCCTGGGGACAGTGCCGCCTTCCTGGTGCCCAGGAGGAGGAAGACGCGTAAACACCCACCGTCTTTGGCCAGATCCTTGTCAGAATGACTTAACTCAGACTCCACATCTAGCCCGTGGAAACCCACACCTTCACCCCTCCGTCCACAGAACATGGCATTCCCCTACAATGGCCCGATCTCCAGCGATCCAGCCAACCTGGCGGCTCTAGCTGTTTCCAGGTGACAGGCAGGAGGCCACCTGCACCACCCCTCACTCAGCGGGCAGGTCGAGAAGGCAGAGAAGTACGTCTCACATCCCCATGGAGGGAGACACACCGGTTCTCTCCCAGATCATTTCTCCTGCCTTCGTCAGATCTGGAGGAAGACGACGGATGAAGCACAAACTGGTTGTGTGACATCCGGCGTCTAATCTACTGTGTCCAGCCTCCGAGGGGGTCTCTATCCGGAAGCCAAGACAACAGGGAAAGTCTCATTTAAAGTCCTCTTCTACTTACAGTCTCAGACACAAGGGACTGCAGTCCCCAACTCCTCTCTTCCCAGAGGTTTCCAGACCACTTGGATACATTTGAATCTTTGAATGCTATCATCACCTCCATCACCTCCGTCACCTCCGTAAGCAAAATCCAGGGTTAATGTACTCGCTCTCTTCCCTGAGTAACACTCAAACTTGCACGCGTAAATAGAATCCCTCCCGCAGCAAACCGCTGACCCACCGCAAGAATTTTAAAGCCATCTCTCTTCTGGTCATTGGGAAGCTGGATTTTGGCACAAGAAAGTCTGGATGAAAAGGGTCTGAAAAGGAAGATTGCGGTCATCCTGCCCAGAAAGTTTGGGGGGTCTAAACAAGATAGAAATAATGGCCAGAGCAGGTCCGGGGGACAGTCGATCAGACAGGATATATTGATCTTTCTCATGTTAAGTGAAAATTGCACGTTTGTAAGCACGTGTGGGTACAAACAAGGAGGTGATCATGAGAGACAAAAGCCGTTCTGCTGAGTGCGGGTGGACCCTGAGGGCTGTTGGAAAGCAGCCAGAAAGCTCGAGAATGCCTGTAGGCAGCTACAGAAAAGAATCCATCTCACGGAAGCAACGGGGTTTGGGGTCTCTGACGGCGGAGCAACGCAGTTTACGGTTCTCAGGTAATGTATCTGGCTCCAAGTTTTCTGGCACAAAAAGCCGAAGGAGGGGCGCCTGGGTGGCACAGCGGTTAAGCGTCTGCCTTCGGCTCAGGGCGTGATCCCGGCGTTGTG
>NW_023246857.1:0-2351 GCF_002007445.2 Ailuropoda melanoleuca | reverse complement strand
ATGTCCACAATAGCCAAACTATGGAAAGAGCCCAGATGTCCATCAACAGATGAATGAATAAAGAAGATGTGGTGTATGTGTATGTGTGTGTGTGTATATATATATATATATATATATATATATGCTACTCAATACTACTCAACCATCAAAAAAGTGAAATCTTGCCATTTACAATGATGTGGATGGTTCTAGAGGGTATTACACTAAGAGAAATAAGTCAGTCAGAGAAAGACAATTATCATATGATCTCACTTATATGTGGAATTTAAGAAACAAAACAGAGGATCATAGGAGAAGAGAGTTAAAAATAAAACAAGATGAAATCTGAGAGGGAGACAAACCTTGAGAGACTCTTAATCGTAGGAAACAAACAGGGTTGCTGGAGGGGAGGGGGTTGGGGGGATGGGGTAACTGGGTGATGGACAATAAGGAGGGCACATGATATAATGAGCACTGGGTATTATATAAGACTATGAATTGCTGACCTCTACCTCCAAAGCTAATAATACATTATATGTTAGTTAATTGAATTTAAATTTAAAAAAATTTTTTAAATAAACTCTCGTTTTCCCAACTTAAAAAAAAAAAGAAGATATATATTCATGCAACAAGACACTTTTTAAAAAGAGAGCTCTTGGGAATTCTAAGTATGACAGCAAAGATAAAAATTTTAATGAGCTAAATAATACTGATGATCTTAATAAAAAATAATAAGCTAAATAATAAGCTAATAATAACAAATAATAAATGATAAGCTAAATAAATGAGCAAATTCCCTGAAAGAATAGGAAAAAGAGAAAGAAATGGAAAAGAGAAAAAGGGTTTTGTTACATGGTTTTTGTTTTTTAAATATAAGATTAATCCAAAAAGGCCACTATCCAGAAAAAGAGAATAGTGAAAACAGAAAAAGAAAGAGAGGGAGGGAGGGAAAACAGAAACAGGAAGGAAGAAAGAAATGTAGTCCTCATAAATAATGCAGCTCGTATGTAGTCAGGGCTGAAGCAATTTAGCACACCATAGAACAGTAAGCCAACAATGGCAAAAATGCAAAACCATTAAAATTTATAGTAGTCCTCAAAAGACTCAGGAACTGGCAGTCCCAGATACTTCAGAACCTGAGGGTTAAGGTGAAGCAAATCAAAGAAAGGCTGAGTGAAGGCGGTTTGAGAAGCAATTAGAGCCTTCTATTGCCTCCCAGCCCTGTACCTCTGAGGTTACACCCTGCTCTTCCCCCCACGTTGGAAAATGGTAGGTTTATTCTTTGAAGAAATTCTTTCTGGATTGGAGATCAACTGGCTAAGCCACTGGTTTTGGGAACAGAACCACAAACTAGGGCATATAAATGCTAGTGACCATAAAATGCTGAGACTCTCAGCCCTCTTTCCCCAGTTGGCTATCAGAATACTGGCAACATAACCTTGTGAACTTGACAGGAGAAAAGAAAAGTTTCTTTCTGGAGAATGTGGCCAGCCCAGGAAAAAAGACCAGAAAACGGGCACCTGGGTGGCTCAGCTTGTTAAGTTTCTGCCTTTGGCTCAGATCTTGATTTCAGGGTCCTGGGAACCAGCCCTGGGTTGGGCTCTCTGCTCAACAGGAAGTCTGCTTTTCCCTCTCCCTCTATGATTTCTCTCACTCTTGCTTTCTCTCAAAAAAGTAAATAAAATCTTTAAAAAAAGAGATTAACTTAATCTTTTAGTTTTAGAAAAAACTAAATCAGGTTTCCTATAATAAACAGTGCTTCATGCTACAGTGAAGCTCAAAGTCAACAAGCCCCATCTACAAGCTCAGAGATTCCAATTAGTTTTTTAATCTTCTACTCCGATCCTGAGCAGACATCCGAGGATTACCAGATATCAAAGGAAGGCTGAAAACAAGAAAACTAGATAACAAAACAAATAGATAAAAACAACTTGGAGGAAACAAAATATATAGGGATCAAACAAATTAAAAAGTATCATTTAAAAAGTATCAAATTAAAAGCCCCTGGGTGGCTCCAACTCTTGGTTTCAGCTCAGGTCATGATCTCCTGGTTCTGGGATTGAGCCTGCATCAGGCTCTGTGCTCAGTGGGGAGTCTGCTTGAGATTTCTCTCACTCCTTCTCCCTCTGCCCCTCCCCCACAAGCATATTTTCTCTCTCTCTCTCTCTCAAATTAAAAAAAGGATGTCATTAATACTCTCGGTAAAATAAGACACATTGTTATATCCTTCAAACAATAATAGGAAAATATGAAAAGGAACATCCAGGTTACGAAAAAGAGAAGTATTAGAAATTAATAAACGCAAGTTGGTACAGCCACTTTGGAAAACAGCGTGGAGGTCCCTTAAAAAGTTAAAAATTGAGCTACCCTAT
>NW_023246856.1:0-2351 GCF_002007445.2 Ailuropoda melanoleuca | reverse complement strand
TTTGACAGAGATAGAGACAGCGAGAGAGGGAACACAAGTAGGGGGAGTGGGAGAGGAAGAAGCAGGCTCATTGCGGAGGAGCCTGATGTGGGGCTCGATACCATAACGCCAGGATCGTGCCTTGAGCTGAAGGCAGACGCTTAACCGCTGTGCCACCCAGGCGCCCCTAGTATATTTGAATTCTTAAAATAATCTGATTCTTTGGATATTCTTCCCTTTCTTTATTTTTTCTGTTTTTAATATTACTTATTAAATTTTGGGGGGGGATATAGTGTACACACAAAAACCTGACACAAATACCTGCACGCGCATAATGCCGTAAGCCCCATCGGGATAGGGGTTTTGTCACTTCTGTTACCTATTGGAAGCCTAGTGCCTGTTGTGTAGTCAGTACTTAATACATTTTTATAAGTCTGGTAGGATAGGTTTATTATTTTTGCTCTTTTTTATGTTATTTTTAAGTTTATTTGAGATCATTGTAGATTCTCGTATAGTTGTAAGAAATAATACAGAAATCCTATGTACTGTGACCCGGTTTCTCCCAATGGTACCATCTTATAAATATAACTAGGATATCTGCACCAATGGAGTAAAGATGTAGAACATTTCCGTCACCACAAAGATCCTTCATAAAGCCCTTTTGTGGCCACGCCCACTTTCCCTCTCCATCACCCTGCCCCTCCTTAACCTTTGGCAAGCAGTAACATTCTTGTGTTCTCTATTTCTATAATTTTGTCATTTCGAGAATCTTATGTATCCAACAACTCTGTAAATATTAGTAAAAACAATTTAATTGTACACTTCAAATGGGTGAATTATATGGTATGTGAATTATATCTCAATAGAGCTATTACCAAAAAAAGGAATGTTTTGTGCTGTAATGTTATGTAAGTGTAACCAACACTATGTAACCTTTTGGGATTTCTCTTTTCACTCAGCATAATTCTCTGGAGATTCAGGTTGTTGTGTGTATCAGTTGTTCCTTTATTGCTGAGTATATGTGTACGATTGGTATGGATGTGCCACCTTTTTATTAACCATTCACCCACTAAAGGACATCTGGAATAGCCAGTTTCTGACCCTTACAAATAAAGCTGCTGTAAGAATTCAGGTACAGGGTTTTGTGCGAAAGTAAGCCTTTGTTTCTCTGGGATAAATGCTGAAGAATGCAATTATTGGGTCATGTGGTAGTTGCATGTTTTTTGTTTGTTTGTTTGTTTTTAAAGAAAATGCCAAACAGTTTTCCGCAGTGTCTGTACCATTTTACATTCCCACTAGCAATGTATGAGTGATCCAGTTTCTGTACATCCTCAACAGCATTTCGTGTTGTATTTTAAAATTTTAGCCATTTCAGTAGGTATGTAGTGATAGCTCATGATTTTAATTTGCATTTCCCTAAAGGCTAATGATGTTGACCATCTTGTGTGCTTATTTATCATCTGTAGAGTCTCAGTGTAAAATCTTGTCTCTTCATGTCGTTTGCCTGTGGTTTAATTAGATTGCCTTTTTATTATTTTTTTAAAGATTTTATTTATTTATCTGCCAGAGAGAGAGAGAGAGTGCTCGTGTACAAGCGGGGGGAGCAGCAGCAGGCAGAGGGAGAAGCAGACTCCTCACTGGAGCCTGACGTGGGAATCGATCCCAGGACTCTGGGATCGTGACCTGAGCCGAAGGCAGATGCTTAACCAACTTAGCCACCCAGGCGTCCCATAGATTGCCTTTTTTTTAAAAAAAGTTTTATTTATTTGAATAGAGAGTGGGCGGAGGGGCAAAGGGAGAGGGAGAGAGAGAATCTCTAGCAGACTTACCGCTGAGCTGGAGCCCATCGTGTGGGGGGTTAATATCAGGACCCTGAGATCATGACCTGAGCCAAAATCAAGAGTAGGAAGCTCAATTGACTGAGCCACCTAGGCACCCCTAGGTTCTTTGCTATTTCACTGTTGAGCTTTGAGACTTCTTTATATATTCTAGATACTATACCTTTGTTAGATAAGTGATTTACAAATGTTTCCTTCCAGTCTATAGTTTGTCTTTTTATCTTTGTAGTAGTCTTTTGCTTAGCAAATCTTCTTAATTTTTATGAAGTCCACTTTATCAATTTTTTCTATTTAGAATGTGCTTTTAACATTAAATCTAGCTCTGTGTAGCTCTGTATCGTGAATATTTTCTCCTGTTTTTTTCCTAAAAATTTTGTAGTTTCATGTTTAACTCTGTGTATTAGTTTTCTAGGCCTGCTGTAACAAATTACCACAACAACCTTGGTGGCTTATATAACAGAAATTTCTTTTCTCTTCTCTTCTCTTCTCTTCTCTTCTCTTCTCTTCTCTTCTCTTCTCTTCTCTTCTTCTCTT
>NW_023246855.1:0-2350 GCF_002007445.2 Ailuropoda melanoleuca | reverse complement strand
AGAACCACTTGCTCTGGACTAATAATATCAAAAAAAGGTGGAGGGGCTAATTTATTCTACTATGTCCTTAACTTACTATATTTTTCCTTGCAATATTTACTATGAACAGAAAGTATTTTGCCTCTTTGTCTATATCCCCACTAGATGTAGGCACCATGTCAGCAGAAACGAGTCATTAACAATGTATCCAAATGAACATACAGAAAGATTTATGGCTTTCCATTTATGTTTTAGGATAAATCAGTAATTCTCAGTAAAACCGTGCTATCACTAATTACTACTTCTTGAAAGGGGTTACAAAACAAATCTTCAAACATTTCATTCTAAATTTTCCTCCAAAATTGACATTATGTTCATTGGTCAGGTATTGCTTGAACCTCCTGGTCTATCTCTAATTACTTATGACAGTTTCTATTTTAACAAGGTTCTTCAAAAACTAGTCAGTGTTTCAGTAATCTTTTTAAATAATTCTCTTACCAAGTTTTCTTCCAAACCAGGAAAATTAAGTTACTGGAAGTAATTCTTGCCAGTCCTTCTCATATACTGAGTTTCCATTCTCCACTAACAATAATCATTCTATCGTTTGATTTGTAAGGATTGTTCTCATTGTCAGGAAACCAAAGAAAAAAATGTGGATGGAAATGGAGTTTCTCTGTCACCAAACACATGCAGTCATTTCCTAGATTTTCTTGCTCCAAAGAAAACTATAACTGTTTTGTTGCCACTCAATCTCATATTGTTCAGGACTGTCTTAAAAACAAAATGGCAGACAAGACACAGATGTGTTCCTAAGAGTGATAAGGACATAAATGAGGCATTATAGTCTATTCCTTCTGGGTTTCTGGAGAAAAGAATGAGGTCAGGCAAGTTCATAAAAGGAAAGATGTGCTTAATTCTGGCTTTCCCCATAGAACCATGTGTTTATACCAAGGAACCATTTTTAGCACATCCCTAATTCTATCACACTGCTATGTAATTTGCTGAAATTTGGTTTTACAAGGTAATAATCCAAAGGCAAAATATAATGACCTTTTAGAACTTACTGAAGGCTTGAAAACAGGACAACATAAATGATTTGGGAACTATTTAATACCAAATTTCACCTCTCAGGTAGCTCCCACGTAACCATATAGTTCCATCACTGAATGCCTTCCATAAGCCTAGAGAGAGCATCATCTTCACCCCAGGAGAAATCTTAACCTTTTAGCTTATTTCTAGGGCATCTGCGACTATGTCTATCATGGTCCCACAGGGAGACTAATGGGGGTCTGGGAATGCTGCATACCATCCAGACCTCAGCTCTCTCTTTGGAAAGAAAAATCATATGAAAACATAGATGTACTTTCCCTTTATGTCCTGTTGTAATAAATTAATAAATAAGTTATATATGTGAACTGCAGAGCATTGGTGTTATGTTTGAAACATTTTCAGGGTCAGGAGGTATGTGGGCATTATCTCTGGATTTCTAGAGACAGAAACAAGCACTAATAATCTCATTCCATAGTCAAATGGCACAAAATGTCAAAAGGCCATCTTGATCATGCTTCAAATCATAATGTGTGAGCTATCATAAAGTTTGCTTGACCTTCTACTCAGCCTGTTCCCTGTTCCCAAGCCCAGAGTTAGTCCCTACCTTGTCCCAGCATGGGTACCATCTTCTTCTCCTGCACCACTTAATCAGATATTTCACCCCAAGATGTGGGCCCAGGAGGGATGTGTAGACAAGTTCCTTCTGTTCTGGATCACCAGAAGGTGGGGCAGCGCCATCTGCTCATGCACAAGGACAGTTGTGTTCCCCATTGTGAGGCACAGGATGAATCACTGTTCAAAAAGCAAATTTATCTCATGGATGAGATATACACAGAGATGAGAAATACACAGAAAATTCATGGTGTCATGAGGTTGTTGGGAGCATACCTATAGAAAGTAATAAAGTTGAAAGTTTTTGAGTTGATAATACACTCATGTGCTTTGAAATAAATTTTGTGTTATATACAAGTAGTTCTCACTTTGCAGTTTGAATACACACACATTTTAGTTGTCATGATTAGATAACACCAGTCCCCCAACATGGTTCATAATACAGTTATCACTATATATTAACTGTGAATAATTGAATAGAGTGCACACTTTGCGGCTAGTTCTTCATTCTGATCACTACATAAATAACAGGTGCATGGCATGATGGGTGAGCAGTCACACCGCTCCTTCAAAGTCTATCAATAATTGGTCACTGTGTATCTGGTATTCAGTTCATACATAGACAATAAAGTGTGTGGCTGTGTTGCCTTCCTATCTTCAAGTGATAAGCCCATGTGACATTTTATAGAAAATGGATAATCAAAAAAAA
>NW_023246853.1:0-2348 GCF_002007445.2 Ailuropoda melanoleuca | reverse complement strand
CTGGGTGGCTCAGTCGTTAAGTGTCTGCCTTCGGTTCAGGGCGTGATCCCAGAGTCCTGGGATCGAGCCCCGCATGGGGCTCCATGCTCTGCTGGGAGCCTACTTCTTCCTCTCCCACTCCCCCTGCTTGTGTTCCCCCTCTCACCGGCTGTCTCTCTCTCTGTCAAATAAATAAATAAAAATCTTTTTAAAAAAAAAAAGGCTTTCCCTTCTCCCCTTCTCCTTAAATTTATTTCCTAATCTGTATGAGTTCATAAATATTTTTAAAATTCAATGTGTTCAGTCAATTCCTGTCATTGTTCTCATTTTGATGCATGGATTATTCCAAATTCAGCCAGAGGGAACCCCTTCAAGTTGGTCGATAAGCTTTTGTTGGACTCTACTCAGTCTGAATTTTGGACAATTACATTTGAGGACGAAATGGATAGAGGAGGCTAAATCTCATGAGCTCTGCGATAAACATTCTACCCACATTGTTTCACTAATTCTTACAAAAGCCTATAAAGTAAGCACTATCTATATTTTATTGAGATATTTTAAATTTCTGTAATTAATATAAAATTCCTGATACCTGGATATTACAGTACATATGGACATTCAGGATAGAACTCAAGAATATCAACAGGTAAATAAATGGAAGTTCACAATAGAGGCGGAACTAACATTTCCTTTATACACACTTGATAAACATATTTTTGCTTTTAGGTAATGTGTTTGTCTGTGTGTATTTAACCAGTTCTTCAGTGATGTTAATCCAGAATCACATAACATATTCTGGGTAGTTAAACACACAGAATCTAACTGCTTAGCTAGCTTTATGGAGTACAAACTCTCAACTACTTCCCTTTAACTAACTTGCCAAAATCACAGATGCCCTCCATTCCCTGCAAACTGAATTTTCTGATATGCTGAGCACTTGAGGGCAGTAACTGCTCTCCAATATACCCGAGGACTTCTGCTCCACTCTGCTATAGTTTACTACCTAGGAGTCAGTAGTATTTGTTCCCAAATCTGTTTGGGTTAATTAGACTTGTAATTGTAGTTTTTTAATTAATTAAATTAAGCATATTTTAATTAAATATGAAAATTGACAAACAAGGAGAGCAGAGAAGAGAGTCGTCGTTATT
Source organism: Ailuropoda melanoleuca (assembly GCF_002007445.2). Classification (NCBI taxonomy): domain Eukaryota; kingdom Metazoa; phylum Chordata; class Mammalia; order Carnivora; family Ursidae; genus Ailuropoda; species Ailuropoda melanoleuca. The sequence continues at coordinate 1,221 of NW_023246853.1, read as the reverse complement.
CTGAAAATGAAATTGAGTGCTTGGGACTCAACAGTCCCAAGTCACTTAAAAAAAAATTACTACTACCATAAGCGTGAGCAAAAGACTGCCATAGGAATCATGAAAGTCCTATCAGGTTCTAGATTTAGGTTGCCTTAGAAATGTCTGCTTTACCTTAAATAAATTGAAACTAGAAATAGATGCATTACGTATATGATTTATGCAAGAAAGTCTCCAAAATACAGATCTACATGGGGGGAGTGATGAATTTGACTCTACATCAAAATATCATCAAATGAGGAATTATGCTTTATTATTGTATTTCTTAGGATTTCAGACTTGAACCAAATTTTTGGATTACTTGATCCATTACTGCTTTTGGTCTTATCAACTAAGTTTTCTTCTGTAAAGTTCTCATTCTACAACAGTTTCAGTCAATCTTATTTAAGGTTTCCATGCTTTTAAAAATTCTCAAGTTAACCATTTTAGGTACTGTTAAAAATCTGTATTTTGTTAGGGCACCTGTCTGGCTCAGTTGGAACAGTGTGCAACTCTTGATCTCACGGTTGTGAGTTCAAGCCCCATGTTGGGTGTAGAGATTACTTAAATGAAAAAAAGAAAAAGAATGAAATCTGTATTTGGACTACAGGGACCCAAATGACCACTGCAGCTTAGCCTCTGATGCCCACAATGGATACCCCAGTAAGATGGTGTCTAAACAGCATTCATGTCTGTTGAACATAGCCAAGGAGAAAACATTCTGGGACTTTATCTATGTATCACATTATATGTTGTTTATTATTTATAGGTTAAAGTTTCTACTGAATGTCTGTCTATCAGGAATGGCTCTCACTTCTTTTGAATCTCCCTAAACACCTAACACTGTTCCTGCTTTTCCTAAATTAGATCTTTAAAAAAAAAATTAGCTGAGAAGATATTATATAACAGTACAGCATTCAAAGGCAGTATTGGAAATGGCCTATCTACTGGGTGCACCATCATGAGCCCTTTACTCTTCTGACATGAGTTCAAGATTTTATTTGGCTTTTGGATTTGATTGCTACTTTACTACCAATCTAGAGCAGGGCAAAACTGTTGCTGTTCATGTAGGATCCACTTAACATATATTATGGAAAATAATGTTTCTTTCTTTCACTTCTGAAAATATTCAGAAGTTCAAATGACACCTAAATATCCAGGACACAGAGGCCACTCTCAGCAGCTACACTTTCGGGGGGGGGG
>NW_023246852.1:1075-1300 GCF_002007445.2 Ailuropoda melanoleuca | reverse complement strand
CAAGGGCTTTATCTTCGCACTTTGTTTCTTGGTTCTAAGTGCTGGATACTTCGAAGGCACATTCACCCAATCGGGATTCTGGGTCCCAAATGAAAACGCGGATGTTAANACGCTCTTCTTTAATACCATTATGAAGGGTGCTGAGTCCTCGAAATTCTTGAACTTTTTCATTTATACTCCCTTATTTAAGTGAGATGATTTTCGTTGATATTTCCCTGGATTGTG
>NW_023246852.1:710-846 GCF_002007445.2 Ailuropoda melanoleuca | reverse complement strand
ACATTGCATTGGAGGCTGGTTTGGCCAAATTTTGTTTCTCAGTGCTGTGTTCATCGTGTTTCACTCACAGAAACAAAGCACCTTGATTTTTGATCCACGTTCTATAAGGCCGATGTGAGTTCAAGGGATTTATCTT
>NW_023246852.1:469-661 GCF_002007445.2 Ailuropoda melanoleuca | reverse complement strand
CGCGGATGTTAGCTGGAGGTGTTATCCTGGACGCTCTTCTTTAATACCAATAAGAAGGGCGCTGAGTCCTCGAAATTCTTGAACTTTTTCATATATACTGCCTTATTTAAGTGAGATGATGTTTGTTGATATTTCCCTGGATTGTGTGGTGTCTCAGAGACCACTATGTGGCACTCTCGTCAGGCTTCCGTG
>NW_023246852.1:0-226 GCF_002007445.2 Ailuropoda melanoleuca | reverse complement strand
GATTTTTGTTCCACGTTCTATAAGGCCAATGTGACTTCAAGGGCTTTATCTTCGCACTTTGTTTCTTGGTTCTAAGTGCTGGATGCTTCCAAGGCATGTTTACTCAATGGGGAATCTGGGTCCCAAGAAAATGCGGATGTTAGAAGGAGGTGTTTTCCTGGATGCTCTTCTTTAATAAAAATAAGAAGGGCGCTGAGTCCTCGAAATTCTTGAACTTTTTCATTTA
>NW_023246851.1:0-2348 GCF_002007445.2 Ailuropoda melanoleuca | reverse complement strand
TTTTTTTTTTATTCTAAAGTACATTAAGATATATTTATAGCTTTTTTTCCTGAACTGCATGTAAATGTGTGTGTGTCTTTGGTACAGAATCATGGAGGGCCCTCTACAATGGTTCCAGCTGCTTCGAGATACTGTGCTGTAAGGCGAGGACATAGCTCTGGCAAACAGACTTTGAATTCAGAGGAGGGCAGTGGCCAGAGTGACAGTGGTGAGTCAGTTACAGTTAAATGTTTCTTTAAAAGATGATTCTTGTGGCATTAGCACATCAGGGCTATGAAGTAGATTTAAAGTTTTGGTTTGAGGGGGTCTCACACTGTTCTGGTAACTCATTTTGAATAAGTTATCAGTTCTTGTCTCAGGGCTTGCTAGGTGTTTGACGATGTTTTAGTCTTTCTCAGAAGGACAGACACATATTGTCACAACTTTTAGCTCTTTGCATAGTGAGTTTTGATTTGGTGAGATTTTGGTATGGAAAATACATATTCCTTGTTAAGAAGGCACTATTTATGTTATGGTGAGGACCATTTGTAAAACTACTTTGGGCTTTTCTGTGACTAGCTGCTATTTTTATGAGACTGCTATAAAATAATTTCGTTGCTCAAAGAAGTCTCCTTATAACATTACTGTTCATTATAGCCTATTGATCATCCACCATACTAAATAACTATATTTATAATTTAATATAATACTTAACTGCGTCCCCTCTATGGAATGTGGTATCCTTGTTTATATATTAGGAAATTGAGGTTCAAAGGGTAAATGACATGGCCAAAGTCATACCCTTGTTAATGGCAGAGATTTAACTTTTTTATAATAGCTTTATTTAGATATAATCCACATACGGTATAATTCACCTGTTTAAAAAGGGTACAGTTCAGTGATTTTAATACAGTAACAGAGTTGCATGACCATTACCACAATTTTAGAATATTTTTATCACCCCAAAAAGAAATCCTGTACTCGTTAGCAGCCACTCCCCATACCCCCCTCCCCCAGCCCTAGGCAACCCCAAGTCAGCTTTTTATCTTAATGAATTTGCCTGTTCTGGACATTTCATGTAAGTGGAATCATGCAATATGTGGTCCTTTGTGATTGGCAGACATCAGTTTTGAATTTGGTCCTGTAGGTATGTCCTTAACAGTTGCTGTAGTGCCTCTCACCATGGGGTGTGCTTATTTTTACCATTTTATTGTAAAATGATGTATGAGTGACAGACAATTCTACTGAAACAATTCTGGAGGAAATGGTTGGATTAAGGAGGTATGAGGTAGTCTCACTGACTTAACAGTCAAGTTCTTTATTGTGATGTTTTTCTTTCTACATATGTAGAAGACAGTAGGTATTTCTAAGAATTTAATGAGGATAAAACATCTAGCACAAGAATGATCTGTGAAGACTTTGTCCGCATGCATGTGCATGCATGTGCTCAAGGATGTGTATTCTCTGCTCTTTTACTCAGCATGACCCTTTTGTCTTTTCCCTTTAGCTTGGTGGGTACCTTCAGATGTACTGCTCACCTCTAGTGGCATATTCAAAGTAACCAAATCTTTGTTCTTCCCTTAAGTCCTGCTGTCTGGAGTGGTTGCATGTATATGTTTGATAAGTGACATGTTTGAGAATCAAATCCAGTTTTGACCTGTGGAGTTTATTTGGTGGGAAACTGTCCAGTTGATTAACTTTCTCTGCATTTCAGTGGTATAGTCTTACAGCAAAATACTTTAGTCCACTGAGCCATCCTCTGAGAACAAACCAATTTTAAAATGTATCATTTACTTAAAACAGGCTGAGAAACAGATGAGGGGTATGATACTCTTTTAATGTCCACCTAAGTATACTATGGGTTATACTCCAGTTACTTTATAGACACCATTTACTACATATCAAGCACCATGCTGTGTTCTTTCCACCCTTTATGATCTCGGTACTGTTATCTCTATTTTATAGTGCAGAAATTGAGGCACAAAGATTAAATAACCCACCTACAGTGATGTAAGTTAAACAGGATTCAAATGTAGACAACCGTAACTCCAGAGCCAGTGAACTCAATCACCATACTCTACTGCTTGACTGGAAAAATTGGATACAGCTGGGTTTTCACCTCTGCCTGAACTCTTAAGAACTGAGGGAATTTTCAGAGGAGAAATTTGTCCTGTTTACAGTCAATATCTGGCTTCAATATCTGTTGACTACTATGAAAGTTCAAATCACTTGTTTCAAGGACGTATACATTTTAGTTCTGAATATATATCCATAAAACTTGAGAAAAAGCAAGTGCTGGCCATCTGGCTCTGCTGAGCTAAAAAGCCCTGCATAAACACTTCTTCTGTCTTTTTTTTTTTTTTTTTTTT
>NW_023246849.1:0-2348 GCF_002007445.2 Ailuropoda melanoleuca | reverse complement strand
CCGGGATCACACCCTGAGCCGAAGGCAGACGCTTAACCGCTGTGCCACCCAGGCGCCCCAGGGAGATTTTATTCTTATGATTTGGAATTTTGTCCCAGGTTTTTATGTCTGCAGTTAGTCTGTTTACAGTGTTTGAAGCATAAAGAAATAGATTTTCTCTTCAAAAGTGGATGTAATGTAAAGACATCTGTTCTTAATACCCTGAAAGCCATTTTCTATTTTCTGTTTGAAAATAGAAACTGTGGCTAATATCTGCCCAGGGGCCTTGAGACTATGGAAAATATCCAAAATGCTGTGGCTTATGGAAGACTGAAACCAAAACAACAATGTTTTTTAAGAAAGATTTATTTTTTTTAGAGGCAGAGAGAGAGCAAGTGTGGAGGGATAGAACAGAGGGAGAACGAGAGGGAGAGAGAAACACAAGCAGATGCCATGCTGAGCGCAGAGCCCAACTCAAGGCTCGATCTCATGACCCCAAGTTCGAGACCTGAGCCGAAAGCAAGTGTTAACCGACTGAACCACCCAGGTGCCCCTAAACAATTTTAACCAAGAAGTGAAACCAGGGAGTTGATGGGCTGAGTTCATCTGCAAGGGTCTGCGGCTGGGGGGTCTTGCCTGTTCCAGGGAAGGGGAGGGGAGGGGAGACTTCTGATCTAGTCCGAGAGGCTGGGGCTCATCCTTGTCCCCTCCTATAGTGATGTACAGGTCACTGCCCATTTTACAAAGGAAGAAATCCTGACCTAAAGGTGAAATGCACTGCCCAGGATCCTGTTACAGGTAAGCAGCAGAGGCAAAATTTAAACTCAGTCCTGTCTGGCTATCCATGCTCTTTCCACTGTATCAGGATGGGTCAAAGTTCCCAGGTTCACTGTCCCTTCACTCTTTAAGTATTTTTTAAATTTAATGTTTTAAAAGATTTTATTTATTTATTTTTTATTTGAGAGAGGGAGAGAGAGAGAGCATGAGCAGGGGGAGGGGCAAATCAAGAGGGAGAAGCCCACTCCCTGTTGAGCAAGAAGCCTGATGTGGGACTCGATCCCAGGATCATGACTTAAGCTGAAGTCAGAGGCTTAACCAACTGAGCCACCCAGGCACCCCGTAAATTTAATTTTTATCCAAGTAATACATTTATATAGTTTAAGAAGCCAATACATAAAACTTAAAAACAATAAAAAGTGGTTCCCTGTAATACTTCCCTAACCCAATTCCTGTCCCCCAGAGACAAATGATTTCGATTCTTTGAGCTATTTTTTTGGAATTGATGTCCATGTCTTAATAACATAATAACACTATTTCTTGATTTGTAAGTTTAAGTTATTAAACTCTTATTTTTTTTTTAAGTAAACTCTATGCCCAACGTGGGGCTTGAACTCACAACCCCGAGATCAAGAGTTGAATGCTCTACAGACTGAGCCAGCCAGGTGCCCCCACTCTCTTGCTTTTTTTGAGTGAGGGAATATGTTTGATCTTTCTTTCTAATTTTTTAAATTTAGAAGGTAGTCATACATTTTTAGTCTACAATTTTATATAAAAAATAATTTGCGGTCATAATGTTTCCTTTGAGTACATCTTTACTATAACACATAGGTTTTTAGATATATTCTTTACTCCATTATTTTCTAGGAAATCTGTTATTTTAATTGCAATTTTCTCATTGATCTAGAAGTTTTATTAGAAAAATGTTTCATCATTTTCAGATAGTTGAGGGAATTTGGGGGTCAATCTTACCGATTTCTAGTTTTACTGGCCTGTGATCAGCATATGTTGTTTGCAAAATCTCTGCTTTTTATAATTTATTCGTTTCCACTGCAGCTAAAAACATGACTACTTTGGTAAACTTTCTGGGGACATAGGGAAAGGATGTATGCTCTTTATTTCTGATATTAAAGATTCTGAGCATACCTATTAAATCGAGTGTGTTGACTGTATTCCTTAATCATCTGTATTATGAGATTATTATTTGCTTCCTTGATCCATCGAGTTTTTTAAAAAGTACATTAAAATGTCCAACTATAACTTCTTCTTAAATTTATCTGTAGGCCTAGGAATTTTAGCTTAATGTTGTATATATATTCTGTGTTATACGGACTGTAAATGTATAATATTATTTGGCGCATTATTTATAGCTTTTACACAGACTTTCAAGTTACATAATAAAGTACTTGGTCTTATTTCGTGCTTTTGGTCCTGTATGCCACATCGATATCACTGGGAGTGGAGGCCCCAAACCCGTCCTTGCCCTTGGCGATACAGGGGCTCTCTGTGGCCTCAGGTGCTCCTTCAAGGGTCCCCCAGGCTTCCTGGTTGTCAAGCAGAGAGTGAGTGAGCTGGCGGGGCGGGGGGGGGGG
>NW_023246848.1:0-849 GCF_002007445.2 Ailuropoda melanoleuca | reverse complement strand
TCTTTTTTTCTGTCCCCAGTCCCTCAGTCTCTATCACATAAGATACAAGAATCAGACAGGCAAGATCTTTATTAGTGTGGTGGGGACAGAGTGGCATACTGGAAGGTAGGGAACGCTCCCATATTAATAAATCTTGTCCCTGTCCTACAAGGATAGACAAGGGGAACAGACCCTAAGCTGTGGCCAACGGCTTCTGTTGGGTGCTGTTTTCTAGAATCCAGGAGCAGACAGAATTGCTATCTCTGGCTTTACCAATACCACATGTTGTCCCAGTGGTTGAGGTTAGTCCCTGCTGATGAATTTCAGGTTACTCATGATAACCTGGATTTGTTGTATCTCAGTGCTGAGAACTTTCTAGCCATTATATCTCCATCTCAAGACCTTTACTCTGTATAGTTGAGGCCAACCACCAGAGCATGAATAGAAGTGATACTGAGGTAGAAACAGTGGCTGACTGGGCAGGGATGAGGATGCAGGTGAATTGGGGCTGAACTGAGCTCCCTTCCCTTTGACAAAAAAAGGTAGTATCTCCCATAAGAGAAACACAACAGAAAGAAAAAGGAATGGCCAGAGTTCAGACGTTACCCAATTCCATAAGATCAACTCCATTGTGTGTTGGTGGAAGGGAATGATGCGATGATATAGAAAAATGTACACCTCCATCCACCACCACCACCAAGGTACATCTGGATTTAGAATTCTTTGCATCTTTCTTTCCAGGTACATCTTTCTAATTACATTCCTTGAAAGAATTTTGGGTCCCAGAGCAATACCGGGCTTTACCTCCCTATAGGTGGCATTACTGCATTAGAAGAACCCACTGCAGATGATTGTTCATAACCTACTGTG
>NW_023246847.1:0-2348 GCF_002007445.2 Ailuropoda melanoleuca | reverse complement strand
TTTATTTATTTATTTATTTATTTATTTATTTGAGAGGGCAAGCGAGCCAGTCAGTACAAGCAGGGGGAGGGGCAGAGGGAGAAGCAGACTGTCTGTTAAGCAGGGAACCCAACTCAGGGCTCGATCCCAGGACCCAGGGATCACAAACTGAGCCGAAGGCAGACGCTTAACCAACTGAGCCACCCAGGAGCCCTTCACTCCACTTCTAAAGAAACCAAAACTCTACTGTACATGTGGTTCATGTAAGAAAAATGATAAACAGCCCCCTACTCAAAGAAAAGGACATGGCTCTATATGAAAGAGTAACGAATGAATATTAACATATTTTAAGTTATAATAAAATGTTTAAGGTAAGAATGTACCTTTTTTACAATTTCTTAATTTAGTTGATTTTTAAATGAATCAACACTGTTGCCATAGATATAAGAGAAATTCTACTACAGTTTACAAAGCAGCCTCATTCATGATCTCACCTGCATCTCCTAGTAACTCTGAGAGACACCCCCATTTTACAGCCAAGGAAACTGATGCCCAAGGAAAAAGGTGAGATGATACGTCTTGAGTCACATGACATCAGAGTGTCTCTTTACTTCCTGAGTGCTACAGCAGCCTCCTGATGGCCAGAGCAGTTGGGCTCTTCCCATTCTAGTAACAACAATGGCTGACTTCTAAAGAGCACTTACCATGTTCTAGGCATCGTGCTAAGCACTTTATACATATTTCATATATTTCACACAACCTAGTATCTCAATATTCTATAGGTAATGAAACTGAGGCTCAGGGAGGTAGAGGAACTTGTTTTTTTTTTTTTTTTTTCCAAACTGCATGAGGAACTTGTTTAAGCAGGAAAGCCAGGTGCTTCTTGACCACCGAACTATACTCTCCCCTCACTTTCCAGCAGGGAATATCTGCATGTTATTCCATGTACAGAGCCCAGATAATTGCAGAATCGTCCTTGCTCCAAGGCTGGCCAAGGTCTGAAGAGCAGTGATGGCTACCAGAAAAACCAGAAGTTAGGGTGAATGTTTTAAAAGTAGGAGAACCCCTTTCCATACACTGACTACAGGGCCTATCCTAGTGAGAATGAGACTCTGCGAATCTAGACATGAGCCTCAGAGGGGAGGTAAGCAAAAAGATCAGGATGTCCAACCTCTAGGCTCCAAATCACTAACCTGGTAAATATTTTGTAAGACAAGGTGCATCTTATCAGGGTGAACAGCAGACAGTACAAATATCAACATGACAACATCCACAGACTCTGGGGGCACATGTTCCAGAAGGTCATCTTTGGTTAGGTCACACTGGAACACCTTGCATCTTTCTGTGTCATATAAAGGATTTTGCTACGGAAGGGGGAAAAAAGAAAAAAGAATTTTAATACACCATCCGTGTTGACACACAAAGAAAAATCAGCATCAAAAGGAGATCCAATGGAAAAAATAAGAGGAGATCCTATTTCCACTTGTGCATTGCTGCACAAAAATCAAAGATCACTTTGTTACTGGGTGAAACTGGGTGATGCAGCATTTGTACACTAAAGCATGCAGTATTCAATATCGCTAGGAGGAGCAAGAGTTCATTTTAACAAATCATCTTTAATTGAGGAGACAACACAAGCTACCACATATTCAAAGCTGAGCATTCTAGAAGTATATATTTCTAAAGGGATGATAAAACTGACCTATACTTCCTTAATCCTCTCCTTTGAATCACCTGTTACAAGTCTAAATCCTCTGGGAAGTCCTTCCAAATCCACTCATGGAGATGCTCCCACAGTTCTTTGGGGCATATTTTCCCTTGAGGCAGCAAGCTAAGAAAACCTAATTTTTCTTTTCTTTTCTTTCTTTCTTTTTTTTTTTTTTTGCCACAAGTGTGTTCCTGTACATGGTGGATGGTGGGTTTAAGAGCATTACAAGAAAAGATAATGTATAAGAGTATCATAAAGAAAGAGTACCATAAAGTATAAGGCATTATAAGAGCATTATAAAAAATATTAATCTCGGGGCGCCTGGGTGGCTCAGTTGTTAAGAGTCTGCCTTCGGCTCAGGTAATGATCCCAGGACCCTGGGATCGGGCCCCACATCAGGCTCCCTGCTCGGCAGGAAGCCTGCTTCTCCCTCTTCCACTCCCCCTGCTGGTGTTCCCTCTCTTGCTGTGTCTCTCTCTCTCTGTCCAATAAATAAAATCTTTAAAAAATAAAAAAATAAAAAATATTAATCTCTTCTGTAGTATAAATAAGGACTCGAATAAACAGACACAAAAGTACTGGATGGGAAGATTCAATATTGAAACGATGTCAATTCCACCCATAATTCCACTTCTTTTTTTTTTTTTTTTGGCAGCTTTTT
>NW_023246846.1:0-2347 GCF_002007445.2 Ailuropoda melanoleuca | reverse complement strand
TTCAGGCACACCAGAATACCCCATTTTCCGATACAAGGGCTTTCATCATCAATGCGTGTGATCTTTAATTCTGCAGTGCTGTCATATATTAGGAGACAATAAAATGAAATAGGCTGTTATCTCTTAAAAAGCACTAGTAATTCAAATTTGGACAGCTTCAATTTGGGCATAGGTTGTTATCTTTTGAAAAGCACTAGTAATTTAAATTTGGACAGCTTCAATTTGGGCAAGGTAATTGTGGAAATATTCCCTTCCTTCTCTGTGCTGCTGTCTGACACTTAATGGTTTTGCAAATCTTACTGTACTAAGCTACAAGCAATAAGGAAATAAAATTAAGATGTTGGTCATAAAATTAGCCAATAGAAGAGACTAAAAATTCTATTCCAAAAGGGGCCTGGCTATGAGATTTGTTATTATCCATGGGACTGAAAGAAGGAAGATTCTTTTTTCACTCTCTTGTATCTTTGCTTTCTCTCTGTCATCTTGACTAAAACTTTTTCATGCTGTCCCAGTCCTAAACAACAACGACAACAGCAGCCACCTTGTTCTTCTTCCTCCCCTCCAAGCCAGCATTCTGTCCCTTTTGCTCTTTTCAAGGGCCAACTTACTGCAATAGTTTAAACTCAATGCCTCAATTTCCTTAGTTTCCCTGTACTTCTCAAGCCCCCGCCACATGACATCCGCTTGTGTTTTCTGCCTAAATTGCTCAAGCAAAGGCAAAAGATGTTGTCCTATTTTCTATGTCTACTGACCCCACTTCATTCCTAATTCCTTTATGATATTTGACAATGTTTCACATTGATAACCACTGTTTGCTCCTTAAACTATTTTCTTCCCTAGGTTTGTTGCATATGGCTGTCACTTCGTTCTTCTCTGCTCCCCTGTGTCTATCTCTTTTCCTTCGGGTTTTCCCTCTGCCTCCCTCTTAAATATTTACTAGAATTCTCATCTGTTCTATTTATGCATGGTTTTTTCCACTCCTGTGGCTGTCTTTTCCAGGTGATAGACTTTGGGTTCAAGGACATCTCAAATGAATCTAATGGGAACATGGACCAACCCTGTGGTTATTTCCCCAGCCTCCTGAATGTATAATTTGGATAGCTCTCCTCTGTACTTGGAAGGGTTTTCCCATTGGCAACCCGATGAGGGGGCTCCAGTCAGTATGGTAGGGAAGGCAAAGTAAACCCATACCCCCTCACCACCTCCAGCAGAGACAGCAATCAGAAATCATACTTCATGCCCAAAGGAATTTCAGACATTAACACCACCATAGAGCTTAAAAACTTAAGTTGCAATCATGGAGATTCACCTAATAATGCCATTTAATTAATTTGGCTGACCCTTGAATAAAGGAGGATCTGGGCATATGACAGTAAACTAGCAAGAATTAACCATGTGGCAGTCCTAATTACCACGTTGGAGGTGGTACCTTTCCAGTAACAACCTCTTGTACTTGATGCTTGTCTACAACACATGTGGTGAATGTGTTCGCCTCAACTCCCCATGGTAACAGAAACCAAAGCCGGATCACTCTTACATGGGAAGGACAGCAACATACATTCATTGTCTGGCTTCAGAGCTACATTAAATCTCTTGCTCTCTGTCACTATATAGCTGGCAGGGACCTTGATCGTTTCTATATTCCACCACACATCATGTTGGTTTGCTATAGGTCCTTGAACCTATAGCTTGAGATGTCCTTGAACCCAAAGTCTATGACATAAATGGTAATTTGACACGATTAGTAGAAAGTGGCCAGTATTCGAGGCATCCTAAGCTGCCTATGGTCTAGAGGGAAAACTTCAATAGAAGACTCACAATAAAAACCGCTAGGGTATTAGAGCAAAGCCATTCCTTCTGCAGGAAAGAATTATGCAACATTCGGAAAAAATAATTTGTGCCATGATTCTAGATTCTTAGAGATGTAGAATCCATCAAATCATAAGTTTGGGCAGGAAGAGTTGTGATTTATTATGAATGCAGCATCTAGGATTGGGCAGGCGAAGTTCCAGAAGACACAAGTAAATTACAATAAACAGGTGGCCAGACCCCTAAACCATCTGTGTGGTATTAATTCCTCTGTCACAACTCATAGCTGTGGCATTTTAGGTTTCCCTATGACTAAATGACAAGGGAAAAACTGAGGCCTGATTCACAGATAAGCTGGTACCCTTTGTTCATGTTGGCTTTACTGGATAATTAATTGTTACACTTGAGGGTTACAGAGGGCTAACTCTGAAAGACACGGGAGTGGGCTAGATCTTCAACGATAACATCTGGAAGTTCACTTTCCACGGAGTTTTGGGCATCTGGGCAGAGTGGTTTGGCTAGTTGGCCAGGACTCAGA
>NW_023246845.1:0-2347 GCF_002007445.2 Ailuropoda melanoleuca | reverse complement strand
TGTTAAGGATGGCCCAGCAAAAAGACAAAAGGAGCCTGGATTTGAAGATGTCGTGCAGCTTCCATACCAACTCCAGCCCACTTACCATCAAATTTCTTTTGTGTGAGAGAATAGATGTTTTAACACAGTATAGCAATCTCTCTATTTAGCAGCCAAATGCATTTCCAAAGAGAAACGTATACCAATATGGATTATGCACTTCAAAAAGGCAGGTATAGAATGTAGCATTTTCCCAAATCTATTTAATCATTAAAACCTTTGGAGGCAAGATCAATGATTATCATTTTGTTAGCATATGTGTAGTGTAGCACCCCCAAAATAGTTTGGAACTGCTGGTCTAATTTAATTGGTAGATGCTGCTTGGATGCTTTCTTTCAAGTGGAAAATTTATCAGCCAGAAATTGTCAGTTTCCTTCATGCTATAGAGATTGTTTTATTATTTAATGTATTATAATCCATTGACCAATCAACTTCAGCAATTTAAGCTTACTAGCACAGAATAGGATTGCATTACTTTGAAAGACCTGTAGGCATGACTAACTTGAGAGTTAACTTGGTTTCTGGCACTACAGAGGATCAGGTGAGTTACTGAAGCATGCAGAGGCTATCTTAGTGAAGTTACTTGACGGGCTGCGATTCTGCCACAGGCCATACAACCATCATGAAAGCAATCATCATTTGTACAATGTAGCAATTCTCTCTTTACCTTATTCTGAAAAGTAATCCAATCCCCAGAACACTGTACTTTAGCTGCAGAATCTGGACTATATTTTTCTAATGAAGAGACATTATATTTTTCACAGATGAAGGGCAACTTGGTGCTGCAGTCTGCTGGTTTATTTAAGTCTGAGAAATGAAAAGCAAGATTACAGGGGTGAGAATTTTCCATTTAGCACATTTTAAAAACAATCCAGTAGTAAAGGAAATTTCTTTTGATTGCTCTTTCCCAAACAGTTAAAATATATTCCTTTTCTTCTCTAGCCATTTCTATCTTCTGTGATTACTTGTATCACTAGGTTTTAGCACACCAGAGTTGCCTATAAAAATGCACACATTTGGTGGAAGGACCAGTTACCACCACAGTTCCTGATGATGGGAAAGAGGTTGAAAGCGAAGGCTAATGAAGGAGAAAGACCTAAACGATATTTAGAATTGCTACCCGTTTATCTTTGCAGATTTGTCTATATGCTTATCAGTAATGAAACTGGTTAAGTTTATTTTTAAGTAACTGCTTTAGGATAAGGGAAGTCAAAATATTCACAGTGAAAAGCACTTTTATTTGCATTTGGAATTTGAGCCATGGTCATTAGCAATAAACCAAAATAAGATGAAGCAACCAAACGTATAATCAAAAGGAAAACAAGGTTGAGCTAGTAATTGAACCTGAAGTTCACATATTACATAATCAACATTAGAGGATTTGGAATTAATTTACCGCTAAACCAAGTCTTGGCAGACATGTACAGGCATTCCTCCCGAAATGTTATAGGAAAGTGAGGCCATGGATATCGGAAGCTGAAAGAAAACGAGAGATTTCACAGCTCATAACATAGTTACATGTTCTAGTCTGTTTTTTACTGTAATTTTAATTCTAAAGTTAATGTTATGCCATACTTTATGCCACTTTTTTCTTGATGCTAATATGCAAAAGGATGTGATTTCTGTAGTCCATGCAGTTTATGGATTAATGTTCAAAACAAATTATAAATAGCATTTTCTAAAGGGGAATTTGGGACTGCTTCTTTCCAATGACTTTACACAGGCAACATCAATGGTGTCACATACTACATAGAACGACGATCTATTGGCTGCTCGGAAGTTCTCACCCACCACTTCTGTTCATCACCAGATATCTGAAAAACAAACCAATCAACCAACAAAATTACCCATCCTTATATACACTGAGTTTCTAAAAGAGTTTTCTTTTAAATACTCGGTCCCACCATAACCACAACCACCAAAATTTCCAGACATTCCATTACTTTGGTTTCTAAAGCATATAAACCAGGTCTTTTCACCAAAGAAGTAGCTGAGAACTCTTTGTATAACACTATGAGCTATTTTGCATACAGAAAATATGGTCACTGTAATTATAGGCATAGGCTAATTGGATATATAGTGTTCTATTGCAAATAATTATAAATTTAAAAATAAAAAATTATTTTTTTCTACAAAAAGCTATTTTACAAAGTTAGTTATTAGAGGAAACAAAAACTCAAGTTAATTATAAAGTTAACTTTTAGTACAAAATCTAACAAAGAATTAGAATATTTTATATTATCTATTTATGCTCATCTTATAAGTTGAGATTTATAATTAATCTTGAATATTTTTTTATAAACTTTTT
>NW_023246844.1:0-2346 GCF_002007445.2 Ailuropoda melanoleuca | reverse complement strand
TTTTTTTTTAACATAATTTAATGCTGAGTATTAGCATGATTTCATCCCATGGGTGGTCTTTTTTGTTTACTGCCCAGCATCTAGCTTTTAGGTTTGTTAAGGATTTCCCCCTTATTCTCTAGTGCTGCTCTGATATTTGTCTTTGGGAGGCCTCTCTCTGCACCGATTCTCTTCTCTCAGATTTTAGAACACTATTGCGTTACAATCTAGGAAGACCAGGAATGGTTTGGAAGATCTCTCTTAGCTCTTGCCCCATGCTCCTGCCTTCAGAGTGTGGCTACATGGCACTTGTATGAGGCCTGAAAACATAGTAGGGGACGTACACCAACTCTCTTCTGCCCTCAGTGGTGCGTGAGCTCTTTGTACATTTAGCAAAGATCTCGTTTAAAGTCAGTGAGAAATGCAGAGCCCCTTTGTGGCTGACCCACCTCAGAATTCTAATCTATCTCACAGACCGTGCAGTTATGGAAAATTAGTTGCAATTTTGGCTTTTGACAAATCTTCCTCCTCATCTTCTTGCCTTCTCCCTTCTCTTACTCCTTCCCCCAACTCCTCAGGGATAAGAACAGCCACGGGCCATTCTCTCATACAGAGAGCTCATCTCCTTTACAATTTAACTTAATAGGTTTCTTGGCTTCCTCAAATCTCTGATGTGTTTATAATAAATGTGATTCGTACCATATCCAGACTGATAGCATGAGTGATTTCCTCTTGTTACTTTCTATATCCTAACTGGAAACAAAGAAGACCCAATATAAAATTTAAATTGAGTGCCTACCAAAAAACAGATGCTGGGAGCTATTCATGTAACCAGTTGTGGCATACACACACACACACACACACACACACACATATATATAATTATATTTATAAGTGTATAAGTTTATACAAGTTTGTATACATAAGTACACACTATATATAAATATACACTTTATATGTGTATAAGTATATACATATTTGTATGCTTATATATTTATAAGTATGCATATATAGGTATGTAGATATGTATATAAATAAATATATATTTTTTTGTATATAATTTTATATTTATATATTTATCTATATATAAGTTTATATTTATCTTATGTTTTATATTTCTTTTTTGGCATATTTTTGGTATAAGTAAATATTTATATATATATAAGTGTGTATATACAGTATACAGTATATATATAATACATATCATGTATAGGTATATATAAGGATGTAAATCTATATATACTTTTATATGTGATACATATAGTTATATATAGTATATACTTATACACATACACACATGCTCATATCCTTATATATAAATTCATACCTGTGAATCTGGTGAAGTCTTTGTGTTTATGACATTATACAAGGTCCGACTATTGAGAACAATAATGGGGACCTTTTTATTTCCACTCAGTATTATATGACCTAGCAACACGGATGAAAATGGCTACTTAGTTTCCCACAATAGACTCTTCAATTTCACAGACCATTTTGTAATCCCCGCTTATCCAAGTTTCCATAAAGTTATTCCAATAGGTTTTATTCAAAATGCGTATCTTAGGAAAGCATTCAGTTCTTTATAACCTCAAATATTAAAAAGTTCAAATAATTATGTTTTTACAAAGGTGGCATGTGGCATATTACGCTTTCTAAATTGGAGAATGCATATGTAGAATGGAGATAAAACGTATTAGGGATATTCTGTTCAAGAAGAGTCTTTTGGGAATTGGAGTTTCTATGTCCCTCTGTACTTAGGAGGCAGTAGGAAGCACACCCTCCTGACTCAGGCATGAAAACAGTGCAAAAGACCACTTCTCCGGGACCAGAGGGGGAACTGACTTCCCTGCCGTGCAGTTGCCTCTTTTCTGACAATTTCTAACTGAATTCGGGATCCTCATTATTCTTCTGTTTTAACACAAACATCGCCTAATGCCATCCCATTTTGACCAAACTTGCCTCACCAAATAGCCACCTGTTTCTTCCCCACCTGCTGCTGGTACGACAGCACCCGTGATCATTTAGCAAGCCATTCTTTGAGTTAGGGTGAGTGTAGCTGCCTGGTTCTGTGGGGCTGGGCTGGCCTGCCACAGGGCTCTGGCCAGTACTTGTCAGCCTGTTGGCTCTCTTCCTGGAGGCTAGCTGGCAGTTGACCAAGGGATCCCTAGTCTAGCATGGCTTCAGATGGGACAACTTGTCTGGGGTGACAGGGGACAGTGCAGATGCAAAAGAAAGAATTTATATTGGAACTTAGACATACAGAAGGCTGAAAACCCATGGCCGATATTGTAATCAATCCACCAACCTCTTTAGACTATTTTTGAGTAACTCATACCTTCCTGACTCATTTCCATGCTCTGTTCATTC
>NW_023246843.1:0-2345 GCF_002007445.2 Ailuropoda melanoleuca | reverse complement strand
TGACATATTCTGTAATTTAACAGGATTATTAGTGAAGTACAGGATAATCTTCATACTGCATTTTGGGGAAGTTATCACTGAATGCCTCCTAAATTTAATAAAACATTTTTATTTTTAGCATATATATATACACATATGTATATATACATATATATATATACACACACATATATATATGGTTCAGACAATAGGGTATTTATGGATCTAGAATCCTTTTATTCCACTAAAAGATAATTTAAACTTAATTAAAACTTTACAGGGCAGATTGTTAGAACTAGCTTATGGGTGAAAAATTAGAGATAAATGTTTAAAATATATTATCTTTTCCTTCATTTTAAATAAAAGATATAACCGAATGTCCTGAGCAGGTTGAAATTACTTTGAAATCCTTCTGTCACATATTTTGGGAGATCAGTTTTACTCCTACGAATGTTATTGAAACAAAAGATAGAAATGTTTTAGATATACGTTATATCCTGAGGTACCATTGTGACCAATGCAGCCTAGAATGGATAAATTAACAAGCAAAAAGTAAGCACATTTGTGACATTAAAACCATTTCATATTCATAAAAACTGGGTGTGTTAAGCTATGTATGTATCTGTCTAAAATAGAGAATCACTCTGTAACTAATAACACCTGTTAAATTACAACTAAAATTTTCAAGCATAATAGACATTCCATTTAACCATCTATACACTCCCTTTTTATGATAAACATGTACAGATTTTGTAATTCTTTTTTTCCTTATGTTAGTTTTTTCACATCATATTTATTAAAATATAACTTAATTTCAGTTCAATCTAATAATACGTTGGGCCATATTTCGTTTTCTCTAGTAATTCATTTTTAATTGTACAAAGGAATGCTGCATGAGAAACACAGCTGCAATAATTGTGAAGGGAAGAAGGGTACACATAGCTGTATTTGGAGGACAGAGAAATGATAGACGAGGGGTCACGTGGGACTGGGTGAATTTTCCATGTCTGAAAATATCTCTATTATGCCCTCATGCCTTCGTAATAGTTTGTCTAGGTATAGAACTCAAGGAAAAAACAATTGTCCTTCAGGATTTTGAAGTGATTGTTTTATTTACTTATTCACTTTTGTATTTTTAAATTTGATTTTTTTTTTTGTTTTTAAATTCCAGTGCTCCTCTTGGGGACGCCCGGGTGGCTCAGCCGATTGATGTAACACTCTTGATTTCAGCTCAGGTAGTGATCTCACAGATCCCAGGTAGAGATCTCAGGGTCCTGAGATGAAGCCCCCTGTAGGGCTCCATGCTCAGCAGAGAATCTGCTTAGGACTCTCTTTCCCTCTATTCTCTCTAAAACAAATAAATAAATCTTAAAAGAAGAAGAAGAAGAAGAAAATATCTAAAGGTAATCTAATTCTGAGCTTATATGTGGTTTTTCTTTCTGTCCCTGTGCCCTCCCTCCCTTCCTTTCTGCAATAATAAGGCAGGTATTATTATCTCTGCTGTACAAATGAGGAACTCCATTTTATGGACGTTATTAAACACCATCACTGAACTAATGAAAAAGGGTATCGACCAGTCCAATGCTAATAAGATTAGAGTAAACAGAAAATCAGCAAGTTCAAGTTATTTGCCTAAGGTTATACCATGTGCTTCAATTTCCTCCTCTGTAATCGGCTAGCAAGGTTCTTACAAGAAATAAATAGTATGGTGAATGTGAGCACGTCTGCTATACTGCCTACCATTTAGTACTCACTCAGTAAATATCAGCGGATCATCTTGGCCCACCCTGAAATCCACTAGCCATTCAGCAGCGTAGCGAGGATGGGAATGAGTATCTCGAGTGCAGTGCAACATTTTCTGCCACTTCTGATAAATGACACTGTTAAGGCTCAAGAAACTATTTTTAGTGGAATTGGCCACCTGTGCAATGTGAAACTTGTCACTTATCAAACAGCAAAATGGAAAATTGTTAGAAGGTGACAGGATATTTTATAAAACCAAATGTTCCAATTTTCAACACATTTCACAAAGTGTTTTCTTCGTGTGTCTTCGTTCCCTTTTATGCGGGTCTGAATTTTTTTTCTTTCTTCCTTTTCTTTTCTTTTTTTTTTTTTTTCTGTGTCCTCTGTCACTTTTGCTCTGGCTTAGACTTGAGAGCCTCTCAGCTTCCTCTCCTGACATTCTAGTGACAACGTCATCATTGTTCCTAAGACTGTGATTAGGACTCGTGATGGTTGCATGACAAACCTTCCCGGGGAAGGACAGTCACTTGTGACAGAGCATTTGTTTCACTTCAGTGAACACAACCAAGAATGCCTTCAGCACAAAGCTGACCATTACCTGCAAGGGGTTTTTGTTTGTTTTG
>NW_023246842.1:0-2345 GCF_002007445.2 Ailuropoda melanoleuca | reverse complement strand
GTGAGAGAGGGAACACAAGCAGGGGGAGTGGGAGAGGAAGAAGCAGGCTCCCAGTGGAGGAGCCTGATGGGCACTCGATCCCAAGACTCTGGGATCATGCCCTGGGCCGAAGGCAGATGCTTAACGACTGAGCCACCCAGGCGCCCCTAAATACATCTTTTAAAAAAAAGAATTTTTAGATGAGTATGTGTTAGTATAATTGTAAGATTCAAAATTTGAATCAATAAGTACATTGCTAAAAATTGATAATTTGGATGGGATAAATACCTTTATGTTTCCTGGGAACATTCACTATGCTATTTACAAGTAATATATCTTAATACTGCAAATATAATTATTCATCCACACTGTATGAGATGTTGCTAGTAAACCCAAATGTTAGCTTATTCCCTTGCATTTTAAAAGGCCCATAATTTCATAAAAACAAAATTCAGAATGATTAACCATTTAGAATGTCTCTTTTGATGATAAGATATTTAGCAATTATTCATAAATCCTGAATCATTAGGTTATGAAGTGACTGGACAATAAAATATCCAGTGTAAAAGAATCATTCTTTCCATTATCCTTAGAGCTTCTTTCATTATACTGCTGGAATGGGCTGGAGGTGGAACTGAGCTAGATCGATTCTGGAAAAGCTGTGAAAACCACAGAGCCATGACTTCCACTTACTAGAGAAAGTCCTTAAAATTTCATAATCACACAATCTTTGTAAGTCATCTTAGAAAGTCATAGATCTGAGCTTCCAAACTGAGGATATGTGGGTTCTACTTAGGCATTTCAGGATGCCTCCAGTTGTAAGGATCTGCCAACTATAATTATTCCAGGACAAATAAAGAAAAACATTCCTATCTTTGACATGAAGAATGAAGGTGGACTTTATTCCACAAACTATGTGGTTGCTATACTCCTAACATAGTAAGAATAGTGTGAATGATATTAATAGCTTGATCTCATGCCAAATCTTCCCTGAAGATATCTATAGAAGAGTGGCACCTCATATGCATGATATTTGGGTTTCTGATTCTGCAGCCATAAATAAGACCGTGTCATATTGGATAGCCATTTAGCTGGATAATATTGAGCCTCTTTGCCTCATTATCACACATCCCAGTGAATTAAAATGTTTTGTACATGCTCATGAAAATCACCAACGTGTATGACAAAGTTGCAAGTTTTTACCAAAGAGAAGAAAAATTACTGTTATGTTACTGTTCTTACTTTTGTTTTTGAAGAGAATCTCTTCCCTGAAGAGATGCTACAAACATTGATGTCACTTAAAAAAATCCACCCTCTCGGGCAAAAATATTTTTCAAATACCTTAAAATACCTGAATAATGAGCATAATCTAAAATTAGAGACAGCTTTGTGGAGCAGATGACATAAGATAGTTCTTGGAAGATGGGTAGAATTTTGACAGGTGGAGATAGAGAGTAAGGATATTCTGGGCTAAGAAACTGACATGGAAAATGCAGTATGTTCAGAAAATGATAAGTATACTGCTATGGAAAGAATGTAGGGTATTTGGGGTGGAGGAAGGAAAAATATATATATATTTTTTCACATATATACATGTATATGTGTACACATACAAGATTTTAAATTAAAGTATAAACTATTTTAAATATATATATAAGATTTATATTTTATATTTTACATACGTGTGTGTGTGTGTGTGTGTGTGTGTGTGTTTAAGCATATTCGGACCTGACTCTAGAGAATTTTGAATCTCAGGATAAATTGTTTAGATTTTGTTCAATAGAAAATAAGGAACCAAGGTTCCTGGATGACAGAACAGATTTTAGAGAAAAAATATTTACGCACATTTTAAATAAGCCCTTTAAAGGCCCAAGGAAAGGCGTATAATCTGAAGAATGAATATATATCAGATTGAATGAATTTTCTTAAAAGGAGCACAAATAAATTAAATACCCAACTTTTTTTCAAACATCCTACAAATTTTTCACATAAACATTTTTGATACAGAAGCATCTGTAACAAATTGAAACATACACTTACTATAGATAGTGTGTGCTCAGATATTTGAAGATGAAACATATAATTACCATGTATTGCACGCAATACAGTGTCAATCTGAGCTGAAATAACCAGGTTAGCATCATCATCTTTTCCTGCATTAAGCAAACACCAATAGAGCAAAATGACATACTTTTTAATTGCCCATATTACATATTTATTTAAATCTCAGTAGCTGATTGCTTTTCTTGAAAAAAGAAAACAATTTTTTTAAGGTGGTACTCCCATTTTTTTCTTTTTTTTTTTAATGTTTTTTTATTATATTATGTTAGTTACCATACAGTACATCCCTGGTTTCTGATGTAAAG
>NW_023246841.1:0-2344 GCF_002007445.2 Ailuropoda melanoleuca | reverse complement strand
TTCTTTTGGGAAACTTTTTTTTTTTTTTTTTTTTTTTTTTTAGATTTTATGTATTTATTTGAGAGAGAGGGAATGAGCAGTGGGGAGGGAGCAAGAAGAGAGAGAGAGAGAGAAGCAGACTCCCCACTGAGCAGGAAGCCCAATTCGGGGCTCGATCCTGGGACCTAGAGATCATGACCTGAGCTAAAGGCAAATGCCCAACGGACTGAGCCACTCAGGTGCCCCCCCTCCCCTTAGAAAGACTCTTATCGGTAAGCTGACTCATAGATGATGGGGAGCCAGATATTTATGTAAGGGAAGAGCAGTAACAGTGGGATGAGTGTTCCAGTAGCAGATATAACCAGTGCAAAAGTCCTGGGGCAGAATTTGTTCGGCTTATTTAAAGGATATAATACACTGAGAACACAGTGTAGCTGGACCACAGTGGAAGAGGGTCACGTGGTAGGGGATAAAGTCGAGATGCTGGCAGGGGCTGAGCTGGGAAGGCCTTGGAAGCCACAATAGAGAGGGAGTCCAGGGGGTGCAGAGCAGCAAGCTGTAACACGAGCCAAAGGAACCTGGCTGTCGTGGACCTAAAAGAACATGTAAATACACCTACATCAGGAACAGAAGCCTCACGAGCTACAGCTGCGATCTTACAGGTGCTATTCTCAGCCCAAGACTCTTAACTTGAGGACACCTGACCTCACCCCTGCCTTCCCTGGGGATCAGCTGCCAGCAATATAGCACACCAGGGACTGGTGGGCCACTCACTAGCTCTAGAAATTTGGAGTTCTGAGATCTTGTGCGGCAGATATCACCCTGATTCAACATTATTATCATTATCACAATAAAACACAGCCCCGACTGCTTTACTATAGGTTGAATGAATCAGACTGCGGTATCAGGAACCGGGGCTTTACAACAAAACTATTTGGGGTTGGCCAGGCTGTGAGAGTCCAAGCACCCCCTCCTCCAGCAAGCCGGGCCCCAGGCTTCCCCCTTTAAGGACTTCCCTCTGGGCTACTCCTCCCGCAGACTCCACCCTCTGCCTATTTACACCAGAAGCAGCAACCCAGGCAGGCCTCGCTGCCATCCCCAGACCCAGTCCCTTGTTTTGTCTTCTGTGGCGGAGACTGCTTCTGGCCCTGGTGGAATGCACTTAGTAGGTATGTGTCTGGAGGAAACGGGGAATGGAAGGGGGATGAGGGTGCGTGGGGTGAAGAGCTGGGATGAAGAGGTTGAAGGGGTTGAGCAGGACCAAGAGCTCGAATAGCTTTGTAATAGGATGAAGTAAGAGAGTTCTCTGGAATATTCAAGGGAGATAAAGCAGAAATTGGATGCAACCCTGGGAGAGGTGAACCGGGCCTGTATACGTTGTTCCGTTAAAAGGTCACTGTGAAAAATAATCTATAGCTTGTCATTTTGTAACCAGTAGCATGGTGCTTTAGGGGAGACGGCAGAATTTGAGCTTTGGGGCAAAGTTCTGCAAATACATGAAATACGTTATGTGAACTTTTCAATTCAGTAGTAACCACTTTACTATGTAAAGTCTAATGATTTTGCAATCATCGATGACCGGCAAGAACCATGCAGGTTAATTGATACTGGAAGAGGAGCTCCAAGTGAGTTACCATGCCTGATGTGAAATTTCAAAATAATCACAGGGTTTGGGAGCTCAATTTAGACATCCTCTAATCTAGAGGAGGCAAAACTGACCCACTTGCCTAGACATATTTTGTATCATGAAGGCCAACAGGCAGGACATGCCATCTCCACTGACCCAGTCCTCACCACTCCCTAACGCTCACCTCCCATCAGCCAGCTCCATGGAATTGTGTGCCCCGGAGAACTTGAGGTTGTAACCACTGGTGAACAAAGAAACTTCATTTTGCCAGGGAGAGAGGGAGAAGACTCCTCTATGATATGTTAATTAAAAAAAAAATTACCTCTCTGCAAACAATTGGATAATACTGGGGTGAGTGACCCAAGGTTTAAAGTGAAAGGCTCAAGCAGAATTTGCTCAGACCACTGAATAGAAAAAACATTTTAAATTGGTGCTACATTATTTCTTTCCTAAAACAGCTTAACAGAAACTGTCTCCTCAATCCCAACAATTCTGTGGGGTAGATTTTACAAATACAGCTATTTCCACTTTACAGATTGAGAAATGGAGGCAATTTTAACACCCACACTTTGATTCAGAAAAATCGTCCAAGCCCTGAGCTCTGTTATGAAGTTAGTATGATAAGCTAACATCACAAATCCTGCACTGCAAGCAGGTGTGTCCTGCTGGTTAAAACAGGATCCCCTCAAGTGCTTTGGTTTACCAGGAATCCGAGGTTTAACTTTCTAGCAAATGATA
>NW_023246839.1:0-2344 GCF_002007445.2 Ailuropoda melanoleuca | reverse complement strand
TTGGGACATTTCAAATCTGCACTGGAAAGACATGCTAATATGGACAGGGGATTTGTAAGTTATATGGGCAAATGGGGAGGCGGGGGGGGCAGTCAGAGATAGGTGCCTAATGCATCCCTTTCCTGTGGCTCCTTCATACCTGTCCTGCTCACAGCGCCTCCACCAGGGTGTGGGGGATTGGGGATGTGCCTGCCGAGGGGCCAGGTGGCCCAGGCTGGTCGGGTGAAGGGGTGCAGGTCGTAGGGCACGTTTGGCATTTGGAGGGAGAGCAGGATGGCAGTGGGAGGCTGCCCTGCACACCCTGGGCTGCCTGTGGGGAGGGGCTGGTAGAAAGAAGGTGCTGTGCTGAAGAGAAGGGACTTGGGGAAATGGACAGAAGGATTGTACATAAATGACATGATTTTTAAAAAGACGGTATAGGAGAAGATGAAGGCTTTGGATTTGAAAATGAAAGAGTATCATTTCAAGGAAATAGTGAAAAGGGCTCTGTTGTCGGTGAAATGGGACTTGATGGCTACGTTACAGAGTGAGGACTTTCAGAAGGTCTTTGAGTGGCTACTGCAAGTGGGAGAAGCAGCCAGAGTAGATATCCTGTTTTATAACTGAGTAAACCCTGTAAATGGCTAACCTTGTTAAATCCCTGGGGAGAGGAGAGAGCACGCGCCCAGGAGGAGGGGATCCAGATGGGGTGGGGAGACAGCTCGTGTGTCACCTCACCTACAGCCGCTCCGCTGCAAGCACCACGCCGGACTGTCACAGTTCCGGTGTAATGGCACCCTGTAAATACTGCACTTGGCTGATGAGTGTGCCAGAGCCAGGTGAATAGTGGCCAGGAGGGCAAAGAACATGGGAGGAAGCAAGAGGGAGACTTGGGAATTGGAGAAGTAATTTAATGAACATGTATGGAATTTAAAACACCGTTGAATGGTTATAGGCATTCCATGTATTTGGTAGTAGTCATAATTATTGATTCTAAACTATGTATTTATGTAAAATTATTTTCCTACAGAAAGCATGTGTGAATCCAACAAGTACAAACTCTGAATGTGCTAAGGCGAAGATATGGTCTCCTTACACAAACACATGGTGCCAAGCATGCGCATTTACATAGAACAGAAGCACTGTCGGAAATAGCCCGAGAGTTCTTCAGGGAGCTTCATTTCCTATGTTTGCACTTGGGTTACAGAGAATGACATCCCAGTCTGAAAAAGTAGCCGGCAGGAGACCCCAGGAGTCGTGTGTCTGTCTTCCCCCTTCCCCCGACAGCAGCTTGACCTTCTAGGCTGGGTGACTGGGTGCTCAAATTAAGCAACTTTGTTTGTAACTCTGTTTCCCCTAATTTTTCTCTTTCTTTTGGCGGAGGTTCCCAATTTTATTAATGCCACGCTGCCACCTCAGGAGCGTGTCACTGCCCAGGAGATCGACAGCTACTTCCGCCAGGAGCTTATCTACAAGCGGAACGAGAGAATGGGGAAGCGAGTGAAGGCCCTTTTGGAAGAGTTCCCCGACAAAGGCTTTTTCTTTGCCTTTGGAGCTGGTGAGTCGTAGGTCACCTCTGCTGGGACGCTGGGCTCCGATGCTCCTTCCACGGGGGGCGTGCTGAGGTGGGCGCCAGGTGGGAGGGGGGCTGAGTGGCAGCTCGCAAAGTGGCTCCGGCTGATGCCCGAGTATCCAGCGTGGTTGGAACTTCGCTGGGCAGGCTGGTCCCTGTGACATCACCAGAGCTCACTCTCCCCATGGTGCTTGTGACACACTCCCCTGAAACCTGGGAAGGTATCTCTCTCTCCTGAACTCAGCACTTAATCCCAACTTCTTTCTGGCCCCTTTCACTTTTTAACTTCCCCTAAAATTTGTCGTGTCTGCTTTCTCGTCTCTGACCGTGAGCCTCCCAGGTGGATGGCCTGGGGATTTAGATTACTGTTGCCAACTGCTAACAGCATACAGGGAAGCAGCCTGGGGAAATGATTTCCTTTTGTGGGGCTTTTGGAATAAAATCTCTCCTCTTCTTGAGTGATTCTGTCACAGCTTCGCACCCTCCAGAATTAAAGGCAGAAATGCCGGAGGCCGGGGAGTGTGCAGTATTTATCAAGTCTTCCGATTCATGACCATGGATGTCTTTCCACCTACTTGGTCTTCATTAATTCCTTTAATTCCTCCGTTTTCATTGTACATCTTGCATGTCACTTGTTAGATTTAGTACTAATTTATTTTTTTCATGCTTTTAAATGGAACTGGTTTCAGACATTTGCTAGACCATTTGCTGGCCTCGGCTTTCTCCTTTCAATTCTTCCACTAGCTCATAGACTTGGGCAAGCCACCTCCCTCAGTTCTTTTCTCCAGTAAA
>NW_023246838.1:0-2343 GCF_002007445.2 Ailuropoda melanoleuca | reverse complement strand
CCCCTTTTTCTTCTGTCCTTTCTTTTTACCAAAGCAAGGTATAAAACCTCTACATCAGTAAAGGAAGATCTTTGAAATACACAGAAGTAGCAGGTGTTCAGTAGGCCTTAAAGAACACAGAGTCTAGGATTTTCATGGATAAAGTCTCCAGATTGCTAAGAAAAACCGCATTGTCTATAATGATACTAAATTACATTATTTGGGCTCATTTAGGTCCTTCATGCTGTTGCTTGAGAATTATTTGTTTATTCTCAATTAATTAGTTACCACAATTTCCCCCTTTCTACACACAACTCTATCAGGAAATGAATGTCTTCTTGATTTTTATCTCCAGAAACAATAAATGCTAGATCTCGAAAATTTGTTTCCATATCTGAAATTGTTGCCTCCTTTTTAAACTAGCTCTGAAGAATGTTTCCTTACTCTTTTTCCCTCTCATGTATGGTAGTTTATGAATTATCTCTTTTATTTGAATGTTTATTGTTAAACGGTGAAACACTAGACTTGACAACTTTCTCTCTCCGTGTAAATCTTCATTATCAGCAACAATATGCAAGCAAGTGAATCAGAGTACGATTTTCCATTCTCACAGCCGATGGTGTGCTTTCTCATTGCCTCTAGCTGCAGAAATGCAGGTGAGCCCTGTTAACCCAATCAGCTAGACATCTTCCTCCATTAGATCTTACAGATGGTTTGGGTGTCTCTGAAGTCTCTTAGCATCTGTTTAAAATCTTCAAACTGCTTTTGCCAAATTTGTTTGAATCTTATTTGTGGTTACACTTGATTATACATCTGTAGACATTTAAAGATTGGCATTAAGAAATGGCTTTATTTCTTGTACTTATCCTATGCTAACATTACTTCTAGGGAAGCTATAATTGAAGTAAAAAATAAAAACAAAACAAAAAAATGTACGAGATTAGTGTATTCAAAGAAATAGAGGTTAATCTCATTTTATTTGGGTTCATAAAATTTTGCACATAAAGCAAGATCCTAATTTTCTATAGACTTCCATTATATTTTCAGTGATTGATAATAGAAGAATGCTTTTTGACTTCCTTCACCTATGTCAAGTGATAAAAGAACATAGATGTAGCTTTTGTTTTGTTTTACAAATAGGAAAAAAAACCATAGAAAAAAGAATTGAAGAAAATATGCCAAAATATTAACAGTAAATGCTTCAGGTTTTATAATTAAATAGAACTAAAAAATAATGTGACAGTGAATTTTATGAAAATTAAATGTGCTAAAATATATAAAGCATTTAGAACATGGCCTGACAAGTAATGAACACTAAGTAAATAATAAGAATTATTTTTATTAATTGCATCCTTTCTTCTATTCAAGATTTTACTCTGAAAGATTCTTTCAAGTCCAATTTCCAGGTCAAAAGCTTTCAACTTTTCTAAGACTCCCATCATTGCTAAATTGCTTTCCTAAAAGGTTAAACTGATTACATTTCCACAATGAGCATATGAAATTGCTCCTCAGAAATGGCATTGGTTGCTTTCATATTGTCATATGCTTAATTTCATCAGTTGTTATATAAGTTTTTAAAATATGTATAAAAACATTTACTCCTCTGTATTAATTTATTAGGGCTTCCATAACAAAGTATCACAGATTAGGTGGCTTAAAGAGCAGATATTTTTGTCTCAGAGTTCTGGAGACCAGAAGTTCAAGATCAGGGTATCAGCAGGTTTGGTTTCTTCCGAAGCCTCTTTCCTTGGATTGCGGGTGCCTGCTTTCTTGCTGTGACCTTGTGGTCTTTCCTGTGTGTGTGTGAGTGCGTGCATCCCTGGCATCTCTCCATGTGTCCAAATTCCCTTTATAAGGATACCAGTTAGATTGGATTAGGGCTCTATTCCTAATTCAGACATTTCTACTCTGGCAGGCGCTCGCATGCTAGCATGTTGATATTAGTGACATTAGTGACATAAGGCTGGTCAGAAGGAAACATAATGGTTAGTTAAGTGCAAGAGGAGTAGGCAACGTGGATCTGAATATACAGACTGCAGAATAAAACAGAAATGCAAGAAAGAACAAACAGAGTCATAGTCAGAAAGGAATTCATAGCCTTTGCAAAGATGTCTGATAATCGTTTTCCTGCCATTAATGGCCTTGAGGCCACCCTGGGCCCCAAATATGTTTCCATTATAACAAGAGTGATAGAGGAATTTGATCAAATCAAGTGGCGTAAATGTTATCTCCACTTCACCTCAGAGTTTGGTATGTTTTTGATGCTTTTTCTCAGTTTATCATTTACTGCTTTGCTCTTTTTCCTCTTTTTCCTAATTTGCTGTCACATACACAGTTTTGAAATGTTACCTGGCTCCCCCCCCC
>NW_023246837.1:0-7860 GCF_002007445.2 Ailuropoda melanoleuca | reverse complement strand
GGGGAGTTCAAAGTATAGTTGCTTCTCATTAGCTGGACTGCTGCCAGAGAGGAAGAGAGCCTTTCTTCCTCCTGCTGGGGTAGTAAAGTACTATCCACGTGCAAGATCATCTTTCCCTGTTGGGTCACCAACTGATGAGTGGTAGGGCATCAATGCTCCCTCTGCTGGTCTCCCAACGTCACTGTAAATGAGNACAGCGAACGGGGAGTTCAAAGTATAGTTGCTTCTCATTAGCTGGACTGCTGCCAGAGAGGAAGAGAGCCTTTCTTCCTCCTGCTGGGGTAGTAAAGTACTATCCACGTGCAAGATCATCTTTCCCTGTTGGGTCACCAACTGATGAGTGGTAGGGCATCAATGCTCCCTCTGCTGGTCTCCCAACGTCACTGTAAATGAGATTTCTTTTTATTAATTTTCACCTTCCCCCCCCTTTTTTTTCCATCCAAGGTACACATCCTTTATTTTTTTATAATAATTTTTTATTATGTTAGTCATCATAGACTACACCCCTAGTTTTTTTATGTAAGGTTCCATGATTCATTACTTGCATATAACACCCAGTGCACCATACAATATANGATTTCTTTTTATTAATTTTCACCTTCCCCCCCCTTTTTTTTCCATCCAAGGTACACATCCTTTATTTTTTTTATAATATTTTTTTATTATGTTAGTCACCATAGAGTACATCCCTAGTTTTTTTATGTAAGGTTCCATGATTCATTACTTGAGGATAACACCCAGTGCACCATACNACCATACAATATATGCCCTCCTTAATACCCATCACCGGCCTATCCCAGTCCCCCACCCCTCTCCCCTCTGAAGCCCTCAGTTTGTTTCCCAGAGTCCACAGTTTCTCATGGTTCATTCCCCCTTCACCTTTCCCCCTTTTGATCANAATATGTGCCCTCCTTAATACCCATCACCGGCCTATCCCATTCCCCCACCCCTCTCCCCTCTGAAGCCCTCAATTTGTTTCCCAGAGTCCACAGTTTCTCATGGTTCATTCCCCCTTCACATTTCCCCCTTTTGTTCGNTCACCTTTCCCCCTTTTGATCAAGATCTCTCTTTGAAAGCATCACTGATCAAGAGTCAGGTTTTCCATATTTAGTGGTTTTGCCCCTTGGTGCCAGTAAGGACCCTTCCTGGCTGTCACATCCTACATTGGACGGAAAGTGCATAGCACTTGGAAACCATATAAGGCCACATTTGAGTAACAAAGACAGTTAAGAGGGGAAAAACTCTCAGATACTCCACTTAAAGCCCATATCTTGCCAAGGTCATTTTAGAGGTCATCTTAGAACACTGAGGTAGCATCACCTTATTGGGTACATCGTTTTTTTTTAAAGATTTTATTTATTTATTTGACAGAGAGAGAGACAGCCAGTGAGAGAGGGAATACAAGCAGGGGGAGTGGGAGAGGAAGAAACAGGCTCCCAGCGGAGGAACCTGATGTGGGGTTCGATCCCAGGACTCCGGGATCACGCCCTGAGCCGAAGGCAGACGCTCAATGACTGAGCCACCCAGGCGACCATGGGTACATCATTTTTTAAAAAGTTTTGACAGGCAACAAAATATAAAATGTTAAAAAATTATGAAAAAGAGGAGACGTAACATAACAATTCCAAATTGTGTGATGGTTCTAAAACCAGGACTCCGGGTCTGAAAAGTAGCCAACTGAAATATGCATTGGTACTGATTTCTGACTTATGGGAGAAAAGGTTCTCCTTACGAAGGGAAACTCCCGTAGTATGCCTCCTGAGAGTCACAAAAGCAGAACAGTAAATATTGTGAGAGCACACTGAAAGAGTTAACCAAGGGCATTTAGGAAGATACAGTACAGGTGTAAACATAAAAAACAGTAGCTGATGAACTTTTTGAAAACTTCAAAGACATTTTAAAAGAATGTTGTTATCTCTGCTTGATTCATTCCACTTAGCATTATCTCCTCCAGACCCGTCCATGTTACGGCAAATGTTGAGAAATAGTTCTTTTTGATGGCTGAGTAAGATTCCATTGTATATATGGACCACATCTTCTTAATCCAGTCATCTGTTGAAGGGCATCTCGGCTCCTTCCACAATTTAGCTATTGTGGACAGTGCTGCTATGAACATAGGGGTGGACATGGCCCTTCTCTTCACTATGTCTGTATCTTCAGGGTAAATACTCAGTAGTGCAATGGCTGGATCATAGGGTAGCTCNCACTATGTCTGTATCTTCAGGGTAAATACCCAGTAGTGCAATGGCTGGATCATAGGGTAGCTCAATTTTTAAATTTTAAGGGCTTCAGAGGGGAGGGGGGTGGGGGAATGGGCTAGGCTGGTGATGGGTAGTAAGGAGGGTATTGCATGGTGCACTGGGTGTTATACGCAACTAATGAATCATGGAACTTTACATCAAAAACTAGGGATGTACTGTATGGTGACTAACATAATATAATAAAAAATATTATTATTTAAAAAATAAATAAATCTATGTTGCCTGAAAAAAAAAAGAAAAAAAGAATGTTGTTATCTCAAAAGAACTGCTTAGGACAAAATGTATTATCAACAACACAGTCAGGTTGAAAATTCAGAGACCATGAATTTGGAAAAGAATCTTAAGTCAGTGTACAGCTCAGATGAAAGAAAACTTTCATGAATTCTGAATTTTCTAACCCTTCAGAAAAAGCAAGTGGCAAATTAATTTGTCCCAGGATCCTGAGGCTATTTCCAAAAGGCCATAATGGAAAGAATAGGTTTCCCCCTTTTGCAAGGGCTTGGAAATGCAGAGAGGCCACTGTGCTCCCATACAGAAGAGGGAAGAAGCACAGTGAGAAAAAGGTATACAAGCCTGGTCTGGACACCTTGGAAAAGCTCTCATCAGAGGCCTGCTTCCATTCCTGGAAACCTTCACTTTCAGATCAGCTGACAGTGGGCACTTCCAGTCGGCCTTTGGTGCTTTCTGTAGCTGCATCACAGGATCCAAGAATCTATTCCCTGGAGTGTGGAGGCACAAGGGGTGGATAGCAGTCCCTGATAAGGACCTGTCCAGTGAGGTTGAAGAGTCTTTCTGGAGATGTCTTTTCTAACAGACAAAATCTCTAGGTTGCAAGGTGCTTAAGGTCACTCTCTTCTAGAAGTATGCTATGAAAAGATTGTTCCACCAAGCTGGCTTTTTTTTTTTTTAAGTAGGCTCCATACCCAGCATGGAGCCCAGTGCGGGGCTTGAACTCACGACCCTGANATTCCCTGGAGTGTGGAGGCACAAGGGGTGGATAGCAGTCCCTGATAAGGACCTGTCCAGTGAGGTTGAAGAGTCTTTCTGGAGATGTCTTTTCTAACAGACAAAATCTCTAGGTTGCAAGGTGCTTAAGGTCACTCTCTTCTAGAAGTATGCTATGAAAAGATTGTTCCACCAAGCTGGCTTTTTTTTTTTTTAAGTAGGCTCCATACCCAGCATGGAGCCCAGTGCAGGGCTTGAACTCACGACCCTGAGAGCAAGACCTGAGCTGAGCTCAAGAGTTGGATGCTCAACTGACTGAGCCACTCAGGCCCCCACCAAACATGGCCATTTTTTTAANAGAGCAAGACCTGAGCTGAGCTCAAGAGTTGGATGCTCAACTGACTGAGCCACTCAGGCCCCCACCAAACATAGCCATTTTTAAAAAATATTTTTTTATTATATTATGTTAGTCACCATACAGTACATCCCTGGTTTTTGATGTAAAGTTCAATGAT
The DNA here is from genome assembly GCF_002007445.2 of Ailuropoda melanoleuca. Classification (NCBI taxonomy): domain Eukaryota; kingdom Metazoa; phylum Chordata; class Mammalia; order Carnivora; family Ursidae; genus Ailuropoda; species Ailuropoda melanoleuca. Next base: position 4,139 of record NW_023246837.1, on the reverse strand, counting down.
TCATTAGTTGCATATAACGCCCAGTGCACCATGCAATACGTGCCCTCCTTACTACCCATCACCAGTCTATCCCATTCCCCCACCCCTCTCCCCTCTGAAGCCCTCAGTTTGTTTCTCAGAGTCCACAGTCTCTCATTTTTCATTCCCCCTTCTGATTACCCCCCCTTTCTTTATCCCTTTCTTCTCCTACCGATCACCAAACATGGCCATTTTTAATACAAGCAATTAGAGCCTTCCACTGTTGAAATATACCTCTATCTCCTTGTATCAACGGTGGGTGGGTCAAAGGAGGCAGGGACCAAGTGCACTGGGCATTCTGTGACTATCTCAAGGGAGAAGAGTATGAGTTACCAACGGGATGGATCTGAGATTTGAAAGGTCTAATGGCAATGCCTTCAGCCAAGGTATTTGGAGGGTCTCTACAAATTTTGCCCGTTGAGACCTGGTGCCTAACTTAGTGCATGTGTGACTAAGTCTGAGGATTGAGGATGATATGCACAAGGCAAGTGCAAAACCGGCCAAACAGCACAGCACTGTCAAAGCACCTGACTATTCAAATGGGTTCCCTAATCACGGTGAGGTTTGAGAGAGGTCCCTCAGGTAAGGATAATCTGTTCTAACAGAAGCAGCATTGGCATGTCTACAAGAGAAGGCCTTTTTTTTTTTTTAATCAAGCCAACAATTACTAGGTTTCCAATTACGGTTTTTCCCTCTCTCGGGCCAACCGTTGGGTATCTCTTGTCAAATTTTCCAAAATTTCTCATTCGGAAGAATATCCCTCTGGGCCATAACAGAGATTTGGCTACTCATTTCCTTGAGAGTAGTAATTCTGGAGGAAACATCAGTGAGAGAGATTACTTTGGCCTCCAGGGAGCCGAGTCTGGCACGTCCAGGAACCTTAAGAGCCAAAGCAGCTGACAAAAGTATGGCATGTAATAAATTTTGAACATAGGAGCCATTTTAAATTGTATTCCCATTGAAGTTAAGGACACCTTGTTGTTTCCATAATATTCCAAAGTCATGAGCTACCCCACAGGCATACCAACTATTAACATACACGCAGTTTACCCTTGGCTAACACACAAAGTTGAGTAAGGGCATAGAACTCAGCGTGCCAGGCTGAAGGCAAGTAGCCAAATGTAAAGGTGCTGTTTCAATGACTTCAAAAGGAGCTAAAATAGCACACCCAGCCTCATGTTTACCATTTTTATCCTTAAATAAGAACTATCCGTAAACCATGAAAAATCTGCATTGGTTAGAGGAGTTCCCTATAAATTATCACAGGGATTCAACAGGTAATCTGTCAGCATTAAGCATCTAGATCCAAATGTAGTCCTTATTCTGAGATCAGGTGCCTTAAATAGCAAACCTGAGGTTGAACAAACTGCAATTTTTCTTTGGAAACTTTATGTCTCTTTAAGGCCAAAAGTTTTAGCAGATGGAAGCTATCTTCCTGTGCAGAGTTTTGAGAAGGAGAGCAGAGAAGCAAATCGTGAGGTATTAAAACAAAGCAGGGCCTGCAGAAAACTTCCATCATCCAAGGCAGCTCCTAAGGTTTGTGAAAAGGAAGGAGGATTCTCAGTGAAACCCTGAGGCACTACTGCCCAGGTGTATTTCCATCCTTCCCGAGTGAAAGCAAAAAGCTATTGGCTATCCTTATCAACTGGAATACGAAAAATGCACTACACAGATCAATTATAGTGAAAAATTTGCTTCTAGTGGGACAGTATTAGTAGCAGAGTGGTTAGGAAAAACAGGGTGCCAAGGGATAACAACAGTATTTATTGCTCGGAGGTGCTGGAAAAACTTCCATCTTCTGCCACTGGGTTATTTCACAGGTAAAACAGGGATATTACAGGGACCAGTGCAGGGAATAATGAGGGCCTGAGACTTGTAATCTTCTATTATGGGCTTGATGCCTTGAAGAGCATCTTTATTTATAGGGTATGGATTAATTATGGGAAGAGGTTCTGAGGGATTTATTTGAATCTTGATGGCAGGTGCACTGTGCACATATCAGTTAAGGATTTTGCCCATAAATAAAATGGTATCTGATTCAACAGGAATAAATAATCAGTGTCCCTAGACTCAGTTATAGTGCCATCAGAGACAGAACAAATAAAAGATGTTAAAGGATTATTTAATTCCCCTGGTTGGCTATTTTGATGACTATTGTCAAATTCTACAATTATTTCCCCCTTCTGGGAGAAAGAAATTCTGGCATGATATGTTTCTAAGAACTCTCAGCCTAATACATGAAGGAGGTAGAGTAAATACGGAGAAAAGGGACTGTGTCTCTCAAAGAGCCTAACAAAAGGGAATAGGTTCAGAGACAGGAATTCGTTGAGGTGTATTAGGGACCCCCACAATTTGAACTGTTTTAATACTCTGAGGCAGGAGCTACTGGATAGCAGTGGGCTTAAACACTGAGAGTGTAGCTTCCATGTCAATATGGACAGAGACTAATTCCCAATCTGGAGAGTGATTTCTCCAAGCTGATTGAGAAGGAGGACTGGGAAGAGCCCTTGTAGCCCCATCTTTGAGAATTGTGAGGCCACTGGAAGGGTTAACTAGAAGGCAGAAAGTGCCTTGAGCACTTAAATTCATAACAATCTTTTTTTCCAAAGCCCTGGCTCTTTGCAATCACAGCAGAAACTAGGGGTGAAGGCAGGTTGGCTTTGTCTAAGTTGAAAACTGAGAATTTTAGCCGTCTTTCTTTTCAGTGACTCACCAAGGATATGCAAGAACCGGTTTGCCAAACAAACCAAATCCGGAGAGGGTAGTTTCCCATTCTACCCTGGTCCTTCTAACTAACGAACGATCCTGGTTCAGCCTGCTAATAGACAGAGTTAGATGTTACCTGCATGGATTCAACATCTAAAGAAGGCCAGAATCTTCTTAAAAGACAATGTGGAGTTGACTATAAGAGTCATGGACAGATTCATCAGGCTTTTGTGTGAAAACCTGAATTTTGTTTCAATCAGAGGGCTTAGGAAAAAATACTGCAATTGCTCGGTGACTTCCAGCGACTGTTCTAACATCTTGCCAAAAGTTAGGGGTTTGTTTCCCTAAATCCCCTTCGGGCTGTTCCCTTCTGGCCAGTTTCATCCAATGTTTGGCCTGGTTCTCACCAACAAGCATGTGGCCTAATTGATATAAATCTGAGAAAAAAAGTTGGTAAGTTAAACTTATGGGGGTCCACAGTCACTTTATGAAACTCTAACTANATTCCTGCCTCTGCATTATACCAGCATAAGCACTCACGTGATTTTCTCTTGCTAATGTTCTGGAAACTGTAACAGAAATAAGAAACATAATTCTCAACTCACTGAGAAGCTGAAAGGAGAAAAATTCACAGTAGACATGATAGGGACCATAGATAGGGTAGGACCACTGCATAACTAGTGCTTGAGGAGGGAGAGGACGGTTCCTTGTCCTGGGCCCTCGATTCTCTAGGTCCTACCTGAGAGTTCACAAAGTCTTTGGAATATGTCTACCTTCCTTTTAGACCTTCTCTTCTTTCCCTGGTTCCCCAAGCTACCGTAGTGCATTCACAATGAGCACACAGCAGATGATTCCCCTTCCCTGTTCTTCCTCTGTCCTTCCTCCCCTTTGTATTCTTCTTCCCCTTCCTTCAATTTCCTGCTTTCCCCAAAGCCTGACATCGCTCCTGATAAAATGAAGACACAGGTAACAGAAGAAGGGGGATTGGAGCGGTCACGAGTTCTCACTGCAAGTTCTTTTCTTTCCCTTTTCAGGCTTTGGAAACAAAAGATGACACTCCCCCACTCAAATAAAAAAACCTTGCAAAAACCTGAGCAGGGAATGAAAATCACCCAGTGTCAGCCCATGGTCTACACGTAAGCTAGAACTTTCTGCACTTTGCATGTCTTATCACTGGGTGTCCTAGGGAAGCTAAGGCATGGTGATACTGCCCTGGGAAAACCAAACGACCATAGTGGAATTTGTGCTTCGAGGATTCTCCTCCAACCGACAGCTAAATATTTTCCTCTTTATAACATTTTTCGCTTTCTACGTCTTAATCATTTCTGGAAACATCCTCATTGTTCTGCTAGTCTTGTTCAGCCAGCACCTCCACACCCCCATGTACTTCTTCCTGGTGAAATTGTCCTTTCTAA
>NW_023246836.1:0-1369 GCF_002007445.2 Ailuropoda melanoleuca | reverse complement strand
TCGTGTTTCACTCACGGTACCAGAGCACCTTGATTCCTGTTCCACCTTCCATAAGGCCGTCGTGACTTCAAAGGCTTTGCCCTCACACTTTGTTTCTTGGTTCTAAGGGCTGGATCATCCACAAGCCCCTACAACCAATGTTGAATCGGGGACCCCAGTGAAAAGGCTGCTGTTCGCTGGAGGTGTTTTCCTGGACGCTCTGCATTATTACCAATGAGAAGGGCGCTGAGTCCTCGAAAATCCTGAACCTTTTCATTCATGCTCCCTTACTCACGAGAGATGATGATCGTTGATATTTCCCTGGACTGTGTGGTGTCTCAGAGACCACTATGGGGCACTCTCGTCAGGCTTCCGCGACCACTTTCCCTCATGTTTCCCTATTCACGAAGGGTGATGATAGTGCTAAGACGGTCCCTGTACGGTGTTGTTTCTGACGGACGTGTTTTGGGCCTTTTCGTTCCATTGCCGCCAGCAGTTTTGACAGGATTTCCCCAGGGAGCAAGCATTTCGTTGGAAGCGGGTTTTGGCCGAATTGTCTTTCTCAGTGCTGTGTTCGTCGTGTTTCATTCACGGTACCAAAGCAACTTGATTCCTGTTCCACCTTCCATAAGGCCGTCGTGACTTCAAGGGCTTTCCACTCACACTTTGTTTCTTGGTTCTAAGGGCTGGATCCTCCCCAGGCCCCTACACCCAATGTGGAATCGGGGTCCCCAGTGAAAAGGCTGCCGTTCGCTGGAGGTGTTTTCCTGGACGCTCTGCTTTATTACCAATGAGAAGGGCGCTTAGTGCTCGAAAATCCTGAACATTTTCATTCATGCTCCCTTACTCACGAGAGATGATGATCGTTGATATTTCCCTGGACTGTGTGGTGTCTCAGAGACCACTGTGGGGCACTCTCGTCAGGCTTCCGCGACCACTTTCCCTCATGTTTCCCTATTCACGAAGGGTGATGATAGTGCTAAGACGGTCCCTGTACGGTGTTGTTTCTGACGGACATGTTTTGGGCCTTTTCGTTCCATTGCCGCCAGCAGTTTTGACAGGATTTCCCCAGGGAGCAAACATTTCGTTGGAAGCGGGTTTTGGCCGAATTGTCTTTCTCAGTGCTGTGTTCGTCGTGTTTCACTCACGGTACCAAAGCACCTTGATTCCTGTTCCACCTTCCATAAGGCCGTCGTGACTTCAAGGGCTTTCCCCTCACACTTTGTCTCTTGGTTCTAAGGCCTGGATCCTCGCCAGGCCCCTACACACAATGTGGAAACAGGGTCCCCAGTGAAAAGCCTGCTGTTCGCTGGAGGTGCTTTCCTGAACGCTCTGCATTATTACCAATGAGAAGGGCGCTGAGTGCTCGAAAATCCTGAACCTTTTCATT
>NW_023246835.1:0-2343 GCF_002007445.2 Ailuropoda melanoleuca | reverse complement strand
CTTTTTTTTTTTTTTTTTTCATCTTTGGTCTTTCCTCATTCTAGTGTTCTAGAATCTAAGTATGTTGTTTAAACTGGGCAGCTGTCTTCTAAGAATAGAGACCATGCTGTATGGATGGTGTAGAAGATAGCTGGAATGGCTCTATGCTTTTTGTGAAAAACTGGATCCATCATAAAAGCTCTGGACCTCTTGTAACGTAATAAAGTTTTTAAAACACATATTTAAAAATGAATTAAATTGTTATTTCAGTTTTCTATTACATGTAGCTGAACTTAGTCCTTATTGGACACATAAGATTTTCAAAGCTCTAGATTTATATGTCCTTAATGCCCTAGATAATAGCAGTATTAGTTTGCTAGGGCTACTGTAACAAAGTACCACAGCTTAAAATAACAGAAACTTAGAGTCTCACAGTTTAGGAGTATAGAAGACTAAAATCAAGGTGTCTCCAGTATCATGCTTCCTCTGAGACTGGGTAGAGTCCTTCCCTGACACTTACTAGCTTCTAGGAATAGCCAGCAATTTTTAACATTTGTTGGTTTGCAGCTTCATCAGTCTAATCTCTGCTTCCCTCATCACGTAGCTATCTTCATATGCTGTCTTCCTTCTGTGAATGTCTGTGTCTATACCCAAATTTCCTTTTTTATAAAGACACCAATCTTATTGGATCAGGACATCCTAATGACTTCATCTTAACTCGATCATCTGCAAAGACCCTATTTGCAGGTAAGATCATATCACAGATTGTGGGTGTGAGGACTTCATCATATCTTTAGGGGGTCACAATTCAATCCTTAACACTGCTTCTAGTGATTTTTTTTAACCTATCTTTGCACTAATATAGCATAATGGTATTCTTTGTTGAATATTCTAAGTGTGCCCTTATGTTGGAGCCTTGGAGTTGTGGGTAAAATGGTGGCCCTCCCAAAGACAATGACTACCCTTTAATTCTTCGAACCTGTGATATGACCTTATTTGGAAAAAGTGTCTTTGAAGGTGTAATGAAATTAAAGATAAGATAAATGAAGATGAGATGATCCTGGAATATCTGGATGGGACTTAAAGCTAACTAAAGTGGTCTTACAAGACTGCTTTTGGGGCACCTGGGTGGTACAGCTAGTTGAGTGTCCAAATCTTGGTTTTGGCTTGGGTGGTGATCTCAGGGTCGTAAGATTGAGCCCTGCATAGGGCACCATGCTCAGTGTGGAGTCTGCTTGGGATTCTCTCTCCCTCTGCCCCTCCTGCTCATGAGCTGGCTCTCTCTCTCTCTCACTCGTTCTCTGTCAAATAAATCTTAAAAAAAAAAAAGTGCTCTTACATGAGGAGAAAATAGAGAAGGTGGAGAAGATGAGGGAAGAGATTGGAATTATGCCACAAACCAAGGAATACCTGGTGCCACCAGAAGCTAGAAGGGGCAAAGGATTCTCCACTAGTACCTCCACAGGAAGTGTGGCTCTGCTGACACCTTGATCTCTGACTTCTGGCCTCTAAAACCATGAGATAATACCTGAAGCCATAAAAATCCTAGAGGAGAACATAGGCAGTAACCTCTTTGACATCAGCCATAGCAAATTCTTTCTAGATATGTCTCCTGAGGCAAGGAAAACAAAAGCAAAAATAAACTATTGAGACTTGATCAAAATAAAAAGCTTCTGCACAACAAAGAAAACAATCAACAAAACTAAAAGTCAACCTAAGGATTGGGCGAAGATATTTGCAAATGACATATCTAATAAAGGATTAGTATCCAAAATATATAAAGAACTTATCAAACTCAGCATCCCTGAAAATGAAAAATCCAATTAAAAAAAAGACAGGGGACTGAACAGACATTTCTCCAAAGTAGACATCTAGATGGCCAAGAGACACATGAAAAAATCAATATCACTGATCATCAGGGAAATACAATTCAAAACTACAATGAGATACCACCTCACACCTGTCAGAATGGCTAAAATCAACAATATAAGAAACAACAGGAGGTGACAAGGATGTGGAGAAAGGGGAACTCTCTTGCACTCTTGGTGAGAATGCAAACTGGTGCAGCCACTCTCAGAAACAGTATGGAGGTTCCTCAAAAAGTTAAAAATAAAGCTACCCTACAAGCCAGCAATTGAACTACTAGGTGTTTACACAAAGAACAGAAAAATACTAATTCAAAGAGATACATGTACCACAATGTTTATAATTATCTATAGTTAGAATCTATAATTATCTATAGTTAGAATCTATAATTATCTATGATAGCCAAACTATAGAAACAGCCCAAGTGTCTATCAACTGATAAATAGTTAAAGAAGATGTGGTATATATATGTACATACAGTGGAGTATATATATATAT
>NW_023246834.1:0-2341 GCF_002007445.2 Ailuropoda melanoleuca | reverse complement strand
GAGGGAGGAAGGAGGGAAGGAAGGAAGGAGGGAGGGAAGGAGGGAAGGGAGGGAGAAGGGAAGGAAGGAAGGAGGGAAGGGAGGGAGGAAGGAGGGAAGGAAGGAAGGAAGGAGAGAGGGAGGGAAGGAGGGAAGGAGGGAAGGGAGGGAGGGAGGGAAGGACATGTGAGGCCTGTCCTCCTTGCTGCCGAGGCTGAGGGTAGCCCTGGGTGTGCCAGCTTGGTACCTTCAGTGCTGCTGGGTCCACGCCTGGAAACACAGGCATCCTCTGCGGATGGCTGGTGGGGGTCCTCTCAGCCCTAGAGGGCTTCTCCTCGTCCTCATCTGACTCTTCCCTCCTGGGAGATTTCTCCTCTGTTGCAAAGAAAAGAGCACTGAGGTCACTGGGCAGCCACTGGACCCTCTGCCCACAGTCCCTCCTGCCGTCCATGCACCAGCTGTGCCTGGAAGGCATCACTGGCCCACTTTACGGACAAGGACAAACAGGTTCCTCATGGCTGACCATGCGGTATGATGGGTGTTCTGCTGGGAGAAGGCACAGACAGACCTGCCTCCTGGCTCCTGGCTCCCTCCCAGTCAGGGAAAGAGAAGGAAGTCTTTGGTAGAGAGGCAACGAGACAGAAATGCTTTCAGCCAGCAATGCACAGGGCTCGTGGTCTCAGAAAAGAGGGCGGAGGGCTTCGTGTGTCTCGTGGAAGGTCCAGACGGAGCTGGACCAGGAAGCCACCTCCCTTCGCCACAGCCCCCCTTTCTCGGACTTCACTCCATTGCCATGTGCCAGCCTCACAGGAGAGACTCTGGGGACATGGACCGTTTCAAACAGTATGCAGAGAGGCCTCAACAAGGCATTTAAACACTTCCTTTAATAATAAACATGAGAGGGGCGCCTGGGTGGCTCAGTAGGTTAAGCATCTGCCTTTGGCTCAGGTCATGATCTCGGGGTCCTGGGATCAAGTCCTACGTTGGGCTCCCTGCTCAGTGGGGAGTCTGCTTCTCCCACTCCCTCTGTGTGCGCCCTCTCTCTCACTCTATCTCAAGTAAATAAATAAAATCTTTAAAATAATAATAATAACAATAAACATGAGGCAGCAGAAGGAGGGACAACCCTCCAAGCATTTCGTGAACGTATGTGGTCAGGAGTGACGCCCCTCGCCCAGCTCGGAGTGTCCCACTGGTGGCCATGGGCAAACCCCATGTGAAAAAAGGCCCTGCAGGTGTTTGGGGGGACACACCACTGCATATGTGTAGAGCAGGGAGGTCACCTGCTACGGTTTCCATTATAAGAGGAGATTTTGCTTCTTCTTAACACTCCTCCATGGCTCCCCACCCACAAAGTCGAACTCCTTAGCAAGGAATCACGACTGTCCGTGAGCCGGCCTCTGCCCACCTTTCCGGCATGACCCATGCTATTCCCGGCTGGAGTAGCCCCAAATCGCTTAGAGAGACCTCTGCCACACACACACATGTGCTTCCCACACCCCTGCCCCTTTGATCCCACGGTTCTGTCTGGAATACCCTTCCCTGCCTGATGCCTACTGGCTCTTTGAGATTCATTTCAGGTTTTGACCTAGGACTCGGCCAAAGAAGTCCTTAGAGGAAAATGCACAGCCTTAAAATAATTCATTAGAAATGTGAAAGACTGGCAATAAATGGAACTGATCTTTCAACTCGAGGATCTGGGCAAAGACCCACGATCAAACCTCAAGAAAGTATGAGTAGTGAATTTAATAAAGGTAAAGGCAGAAGCAGTAAAAACCTATTAAGTTGTATTTTTGTCCCTGGCAACCTGTGGAGCCCCAATAAATATAGCATCCTGAAAAAAACCTTTTTCACCTAATTTCTAATAAGGTCTGTAGAAGAAGAGAGCACGGTTTCCTGTGTAACTGCATTCTGATATCCCACAGGCTACAAAGACAGGAAGTTCTTCTCAGTGTCTAACCTAAATCCATCCTGCTGTTCAGTGTGGCATCCGTGGAGAAGGGAGGGCATGGCGTACCTGTTGAGTCCTTGAACATCCACGCGTTGTTGGCCTCCTCCTCCAAAGGAGACCTGCTCTCTGACTCACTGACTCGGCTGCGCCGGAGGGAGTGGGAGATGGGAGCCCGGCGGCGGCTTCTCTTGCTCAGCTGCACCCGGGTCTTGAGGGCACTTGAGTCGAGGACTGAGGTTTGCTTTGGGAGCAGCAGGCAGGAAGAAGGAGAAAAGCAAGGGAACCATTAATTGGGGGCGCCACCCGACACACAAGATGCTGTCTGGGTGGTTCGTGGGCCAACGTGTTCACATGTTTAGAGTCACCTGAACACTTGTAAGCCTCAATTTCTCAGCGAAACACGCCACATAG